>NC_031782.1:1787675-1839211 GCF_001522545.3 Parus major
ACCCAGCCCTGCTGAACCCAGCCCTGACAGACCCAGCCCTGCTGAACCCAGCCCTGCCAGACCCAGCCCTGCCAGACCCAGCCCTGCTGAACCCAGCCCTGCCAGACCCAGCCCTGCCAGACCCAGCCCTGCTGAACCCAGCCCTGCCAGACCCAGCCCTGACAGACCCAGCCCTCAGCTCTTTGGTGTTTCTCTGGAGATAAAATCTTTCCAAATTTGTGCAGGTCCTGGAGCTGGGGGATTCCAATCCTGTCAGTGCCACAAGGAAGGGCAAGATACAAAATATTCCTGCCTGGAGCCCTCTGTGGGACACCATCAAAATGGGGCAGGAACTCGGTTCTGAGCCCTCCAACAAGCACAGGGAGCAGCTCTGGAGTGCAGGAGGGATCTGGGATCCATGCTGTGTGCACCTGGGTGTCCCTTTCACAGGAAATGTTCCTTTAATCCCCGGATTCCTGCTCCTGAGCCACCTGCAGTGACATCAGAGATGCTATGGATGCACAGCCAGGGATTTGGGAGAGCCACAGGGCAGGGAAAGGCCTGGACGGCACCGCTACCATTCTGCAGCAGAGGAACAGGAAAATCCTGGGGCTGTCTCCTCTAGGCAGGGGGTTCCCTGAATGCTCTGGGCTTTCCTGGTTCATTCATCCACTTTGGCACATTTTAATTCCTCAATGTCAGCAAATCTGTGCCTGCCTGCACCCAAATTCACAAACCACACCTCTGCACCTGGTCCCTGCAGCTCTCTCTGCTCCAGGCTCAGAACAGTTGGGAGATATTGATTAAAACCCCTTTTGTTCCTGTAGTTCAGGAGAGTGGAGGATAAAAGGGCAGCTTAAAGGGCCTTTCCTGGAAGAAGACACAAAATTGAAGAAATTCAGGGATCTACCTAAGGGTGAACATTTGTTTCATTATTGTAGGGCTGCAGGGACTGGATTGAAGGGACAAATGGGATGATTGAGGGTGTTGAGCAGCACAGGCTGGAGGAGCTGCTGTGGTGTTAATGAACCTCCTTCTGTTCCCCAGGGAAGATCTCTGTGCCTGGACATGACTCAGAAATGCTGGTGGGAAGGAAAATTTGAATGCAATATAGAAGATTTTTGTATATCCCTGCAGTGCTTCAGGAGAGAAGGGAAAATTTGCCTTAGAATGGACCAGAGACTGCACTGAGTCCCTGTCAGAGCTTTGCTGACAACAGCCTTTGGAATATTGTAATTAACTTTAACCCATGTTAATGAGGTAGAAAAAACAAAGGGGAAAGAAATGAAATGTTTTCACCTGCTTCCAAGAGAGGAGCAGCTCTTCCCTTATTGTTTTGGAAGGAATTTCTCCCTCTCAGATTAAAGGTTCATTTTCCAGCACACCAGGATGGGATGTGTGAGCTCACAGAGAGGGAATTGTGAGGATAACTGTTCCCATGGATGCAGGCAGAGGAAAAGGTGGAATGAGAGGAAAGAAGCAATGTGCAATTAGAGGAAATTTTTGCAATATTGACAAGCCAGGGCTGTCTAATAATTAATTTGTCTGTGCCCAGGCAGCACCTAGAATTACAGGACATTCAAACTTCTGTTTGCCTGCTCCAGAGCTGCTGTTCTTGGTATTCCATGGGGATGAATCTCATGTTCCTCTGCCTGGGAAGGTGATTCCTCTCAGCTCCTGTTCCAGCTTCCTGTCAGGCAGCAGCAGTCTCCAGGGGATCCCCAAAATCCCAAATCCCAGAGGGGCTGGGCTTGGCTCTGTGCTCAGGACAATTCCGAGGGGTAGAAATGCAACTGATCCTCCTGGATTTCCATCCTGCACTCCATCCTCAAGGCATGGAATAATTCCCTGAGGAATGATTGGGCCATCAGCTGGCAGGGCTCCGAGCAGGGAATTGTCTTCATATCTGACCATGTAGGGAGTGAAGGTCGAGAGTCCCAAAGTGTTTTAATAGGAAAACAACTCAAAATCCATATCCTGCATCCAGGGAAGGGAAATCCTCATCCTGCATCCAGGGAAAGTTTGCATTTGTGAGCACTGGGAAGAGCTCAGGGCTGCTCAGTGCACGGAGAAACTGCTCCTTATATTTTAAATCCTACAAGAATTCGGAGTTATAGCTCAGAGAACTCCTGGAAATCCTAACTGGGGTCTGAACTTACAGGTAATGAGGAAAACCATGCATTAAAAAATGTATGGAAAGGACCTTTGGGATGTGTCTCTGCTTTTCCTGAGGAGACAAAGTGCTTAACGGAAAAGAAAAACAAAACTCAGTTATGACAGAGGTGATATCCCTTCCTGTTTGCCAAAAGAAAAGCAAAATCAATGGGTCTGAAAGGGCCAGGAGGAATATTTCATCATCTGAAAGGGAAATCCATAAAAACTGGGGAATTCTGACTTTAAACACAACATTTAAACTGTAACACTAAGATAAATCTACATGGAAAGAAGAGCTTTGTTTTCTATAGAAAGGCAAGATTTAGAAGGCATTTGCTGATTCCTGGTTATGATAAGACAAATACATAAACACATAATACAAATACATAAAGATTTTTTAGTGCTGATCTCCTCTGTCCAAAACTTAATTTAAAGGAGATGGAAACAACTCTGTGGAAAAAGCAAACAAAATAACAGAGAAAAAAGGACTTTTCCTCCTGTTCCAGGTGTGCAGAACACCTGGGGAAAGTTTCCACACTGTCCATGGAGGTAAAAGTTTGGTCAGCCATATAAAATCCTCCCTGACATCTTTCTTTATGCCCCTTCTTCCTGCTGGGAGGTGTTTTCTGGAATTCTCCTTTCTCTTTCCAACTGAAAGCTGATCAGAAGAAGAGAAAACAAGACTTAGAAACATTTCAGATGACAAAAAAAAAAGAAATTAAAATGTCAGACCAGTGTCAAGGACTTTTACACATCATATTCCTGCTTTTCCAGACTAAGGAAGGTGGGAATGGGGATCAGGGTTATTAAAGCTGAAACCACAAGGAGCTCCTGGAAGTTTTCTGCTCTCTCATTTGGTGGTGCCACCTGGGAATATGAATGGAATTAGGAACTCCTCGTGCAGGATGGATGTTCCACTGATGTTACAGGACATCATCCATGGTTTGTTCCCCTTTTTCCACGTCTCCTCCATCTTGAACATCTTAAATTCATCTGGAGACGCTTGGAACGTGCGGGAAACTCCGGGATTTGTACAGCACATTTGGCCGAGACCCTGGACAGCATCAGCCTCATCCCAGGGTTTTTTGAGCTTCCCAGCCTGGTGCAGAAAGGCTGAAGATTATTTCTGACGTAAACAGAGCCTCTCACCACTTCTTGGTTTGGAAAGAAAACCAAAGGGAATTTCTGGCACAATCCAGAGTGAGACATAATTTTGTGATGACCTCTCCCAGCTCCATCCCTTTGCTTGGCACCAGGTTCAGTGTCTGACACAGGAATTTAAATTTCTATCCATCTACAGGACTTGGGAGACCAAAAAACTCTCCAGGTCCTGGTCCTTACAGAAGCAGAGGAACAGAATCAATACAATTTTTTTGATCCAGGAGAAGAGGAAATATGGGAAGATTATGGCCAGGGACACACAGGAAATCAGCAGCAGAGCAATTCCCATTTCCCAGATTCTCTCTGTGTGCTCTGAAAGGTTTTCTCCCACAGGAGCTGGAGCAGTGAGGAAGTTCCATCCCACTCCAACCTTTTCCAGCTGCAGCTCTGCCCTGTTGGTTCACTTGGTTTCCCAGGAAATAAAACCCTGGAATTGAGCAGCAGCCTGGCAGCGATTGCCCTTTAATGACAAGCAGAGCTCCCTCAGCAGCACACGAGAGCTTTGCTGGGGTTTCCATTTATTTTCTCCAACCTCATCCAGAGGGAAGCCAGCTGGATGGGGCAGGAAGGATCTCCTGGCACCTTGGAGTCCTCTGGAAGGAAGCAGCAGAAGGAGAGTCGTGGGGAGCAGTTGCTGCAAACAGATTCAGGGAATTTGTCTCCCCTAAAGAGTCCTGGTGTCAGAGGGAGGATTGGGAAAACCTCGGCAAAGAGGGGTTTGTTTGTCGTGGAAGGACCCCAGGGAATGACAGGGGAAGTTGGAAGTGAGTGGTGGAAATGACCCCATCCAGCTTTTTGCGTGGTCCCTGTGGAAGCTGTCACTCCTCCAGAGTTTCCCCGGATCTCTCTGGACAAACCCTGACATGCAAAGGCCTGGCTGCACCCCTGTTCCATTAATCAGAACACCCAGAGTGTTTCCTGCTGAAAAACCATGGAATTCCACCAAAACCAGGGCACAGCCAGGTACAGGGATGCAACTCTAATGTTTATCCATGTGTTTTGTACTCACTTTGACTTGTTCAGACAGGGACAACTAAACTGTCCTAAAAAGTCCTTTAAGTGCTCCCAAACCTTCAGAGGGTCAGAAATGTGCATCAGAGCTGGTCTGGAATCAGGAAACATCACAGAGGGACTTGAGAAAGTTTGCAAAACTTTGGGATATGGGGTTTGGAACATCCTAACCTTCATCCACGGTGTGAAATCTGTTCTTCGAGGGGTTCCCATTGGCTTGACCTTTCCTAGGGAGCTTTTCCTGCCAGAAGCCATCCCAGTTATACCCAGGAGAGCCCAAATCCTGCCCTGGAATGTTCCTGGAGGGCTCTGCAGCTCCAGGCAGGCACAGAGAGGCTCTGACACCTCCCTGAGCCCCAGCCCAGCCTTATCAGCCTCTTCACCCAGATGACTCAAAGGAAATACCAGCAGCCTTGGAAGCGCTGCCAGCTCGGCACGGCTCCAATCCCGGCAGGAAAAGAGCAGGAGCACAGCTCTGTGCCCAGGGTAAAGCTTTTCCAGGCATTATCCCGGGAATTTGGGTTTGTTTGCTGCTCTCAGAGCAGGCCAGCGGGATCTGGCCGCGTTTTCTGTGATTCCAGGTCTTTCCACAGCCTGCTGACGTCAGGAATCCATCATGGCATGGTCTGATCCCGCAGGGAAACCTCCACCAATCCATCATCCCAGCCTCCTGCCTTCTCAACACCCCCTCCAGGTGGGAACACTGGATCGGGGGAATGGCTGGGAGTGGATTGTTAAAGAGTGGGGTCACTGCTGGAACAGCACCAGAGCACTTCACTGTTCCCACTTGTGCTCCTCTGGATAAAGTGCTTTGGACAAGTCAGGGAGAAATTCCTTCACCTCTTTAGAGCAAAAATTTCTGTAGATCCTGGAGACCAAGTAATGTGGCAGTGAAGCAGAATTTTTGTGATGTTTTTTGATTTCAGATGGGTTTGGGCAAAATCCAGTGGGTTTTGGCATTAAAAGGAGAATGAACAGAAAGTCCATGCAAATAAAATTCATCCTGGCAGAGTTTTTTGGAATAGATCTGAGTTAGGACTGGTTAATTCGAATTGGAATATGACATTTGTGTGTGTCGGCATGAAATGATGCCAAGGCCATGTCACCACGTGTGTGCTGCCAGCCGCAGGTGACACACTCGAGCTGATATTCGTGACCAGACCTGGACACCCACACCACAAACATCTGCATTCACAGCCCACACCTGCAAATTCCCATCATTTCCTGGGTGTTTTCCCACTGTCCACAGGCTCAGCATCACCAGCACTGCAGCCTCCCTGGGGCTGGAGGCCCGGAATGGCCTCACTGCTCTCTTCCCCCCTCCTGAGCCTTCAGCTTCTCTCTCCATCCCCAACTCAATCCGTATTTCCTGCAGCTCCATCAGGCCCTGTGAGGCCACAATTGTGTCACCCCAAAGCTTCTCCTGTCCTGGCTGAACAATCCCAGCTCTGCCAGCCTTTCCTCCCAGCACAGCTGCTCCATCCCTCTGAGCATCCTCAACTTGCTCCAGTCCTGGAAGCCACGGCAGAGGATTTCATCAGGCCATGAGCAGCTCACAAGTGATGTTTTCACCATCAGCCGTGATGTTCTGGGCAGACAATATTTAATAAATATAAATTAATATAAATTAATATATTATGAATGAATATAAATTAATATAATACACTATAACACAATATAACACATATAATATAATAACAAATATAATATAATATAACACATATAATATAATAACTAATATAATATAATATAATATAATATAATATAGTATAATATAATATAACATAGTATAACATAGTATAACATAATATAACATAATATAACATAACATAATGTAACATAATGTAACATAATCTAATATATATTAGATTATATAAATTAATATTATCTAATATAAATTAATATTATAATATTATATATAATTATAATATATAAGAAATAGACCTCTCTCAACCCAGAGAATAAAATAAAATAAAATAAAATAAAATAAAATAAAATAAAATAAAATAATTAAAGAATAAATGGTATTGCCAACACTGAACCAAGATAGAAATTGCAGAGATTTTATTATTGCAGTGCCCTGAGTGTCAGTGCAGGCAATAAATCCACATTTCCTCACTCTGCACTGACATCCTTCCCTTGCTGAGTGTTCCATGAGGTATTTACCAAGCACTGAAGTTCATCTCCAAGCAAAATCTCCATCCCTAAAGGATCGGGAACCTCCTGGAGCTGCAGTGTGGAGGGTGTGAACAACTCCATGGCAGCAGCACCCCCTTGTTTGCAGCTCCTCAGGGCTGAATGAGCTGGGAAAAAACCTCTCACGAGGCTCTTTGTTCCCAGGGCAGACTCTTGTTTTTATTAGAACATCTTGGACAGAATCTCCTCTTGCTTACATTGATAAAAATCTGGTTCTGCTACTCCAGACAGCTGAAGGATTTCAGACACATCCTGGTGTGGCCCCAGCAGAGACTGTCCCTGTGCTGCAGGGGACTCCTGGGGAAGAGGATAAACAGCAGCTGGAATCCTCAGTTTGGATAAAATATTGTGGGCAGGCATCACATGTCAGGCCATTCCCATCAGCAGATGATGACAAGATTAGGCAGAGCTGTTCCACTTCGTGTTTGTGTTTCTCTTGCTCCCAAAGCTCTGTTTTGGACAGAAAAGGAGAGGGGATTCCAAGCCCAAAATAACTGAGCAGCCACATCTTCAGGTTCTGGCCAGATCTGGTAAAGTAGGTTCACCACTGTGGCTACAATTCATTTTTAGGGAAGGGACAGAGGTTATCCTCTGTTATCACACAATAAATTGACACAGCGAGGAAAGCAAGGAGAACCAGGATGGGATGAATTTGCAGGAATTTTCCTGCCAGTGTGGTCTGAGACAGTGGGAACTCTCAGCAAACTTCAGGAACCAGCCCAGATTTGCAGAGCAGCGCTGTGTTCATCAGGGATGGAAGCAAAGATCTGGAAGTGCTGCTTATCTCTCGATATCAAACTCCAGATCAACACAAACTCCCTGTGCTGGGAGTTTATGACCAATTCTGTGATTCCTAGAATTCCAAATTTGTTGGGACTTCACCTCTTTTCCTTTTCCAGTGGGACTGGGGAGTTTGAGAAAGGAATGGCAAGTGGAAATCAGCTCCATCCGAGCTGGAAAACACCAGAGCACCCATCCCAGGCAGGCAGCAGCTTCCTAGACAGCCAGTTCCAGGGATCAAGCTGGCACTGGCCACAGGAGTAAATGAATTGGAAAATGACTGCGCCTTCCAGGGCGGACAATAAAGATAAAATCAGGATTTGAGGTTGTTTGGCTTTTTGTGAACTTCAGGAGAAGGAAGGGTTTGAGGCAAACTCGCTCAATCAGTGTTGGAGATCTTTCCATGGCTGTTTTATGGAACCAAAGGTCTGTGCCTGATCAGGAGTTTCAAGGAATGAAGGATTCCTGTGGTGAAGGCTGAGTGGAAATTTAGCTGTGTTTTATGGACTTTAACATCATTTTTGTTTTTAAAACAACTCTGACAAGAGCAGAGGCTCCGATGGAAGCGGCTCAGGCCTGGGCTCTTGCCAGGTCAGTGGTGGATCCTGAGTGTTTGACTCAGGGTTGAACAGCTCAGGAAATCTCATTTCCAGCTTGTTCCACAGCCCTGAGCTGCTCCCACTTAGGAATTGTTTCCTGACATTCAGCTGACACTTTCCTTCAATTAGTCATTCCATTTCTCTTAACGATCCCCCTAATTGCTTTCCTTTCCTTGTTGGTGTGTGACCCTCCTTCTGTTTGCAGTGTCCTATTAGTCACTGCCTAATTTGTGCCACTTCCATTTCCCGTCATGTGTCAGCAGCTTGAGCCTTCCCATTTATTTCCATTTACTTCCAATTATTCTGTTTCTCTGGCCTTCTTCTCACTGGTGTCTCTAAGGCCTTGCAGAACCTTCCAGTGCCTGCTCTGTCTCTTATCCCACTGTCAGCACAGGCTCAGTGACACCCAAAAGTGGCAATTCCCAGAATTCTGGAATCATTTAGGTTGTGAAGAGATCCAAGAACATCAAATCCAAGTTGTGCCCCATCCCCAGCTTGTCCCCAGCCCAGAGCTCTGAGTGCCACCTCCAGGGATGGGGATCCAACCCTCCCTGGGCACTTCCAGTGCCTGAGCTCCCTTTCCATGGGGAAATTCCTGCTGCTGTCCACCCTGAGCCTCCCCTGGCCCAGCCTGAGGCCGTTCCCTCTCCTCCTGTCCCTGCTCCCTGGCAGCAGAGCCAGAATCCTGATCCCCCTTTTCTCCAGGCTGTTGTCCTCTCCCTCAGCCTTGGATAAAGAGATGGCAGGTGCTCCCAACACCTTTCCCATGCTCTATTTTGGGTAAAAAATGAGAGCTGTTGTTCTGGTTGATGCCAGCCAGGGATGTTCCAGGTTCCTGGGACACTTTTGCTGTCAGCCTTTAGCAGGGCATTGCAGGGAACTGAAGTGTGATGGTTTCCAAAGGGATCCTGCCTGAGCCACTCCCAGCTGGTTCTCACAGGTCCCAGCCACAGAATCAGCTCCTGCTGCCCTGGAGTCACTCGCTGGAGCTGATCTCAGCTAATCCCCAAACCCAGCTCCACCCAGATACCGATGCACAGCCCTTTCCTCTGTGCTCACCCCAGGACTGGTTTCTGCCAGGCTGGATTTAGCTCGGAGAGTCCTTGCTCTTGCTCTTGATGTTGCGGAGGTGAGGACTTCAGAACAGAGGGATTTCACCCCGGCAGCTGCTGGAAATGTGATTTGTCGCTGCTGGGGGGATTTGCATAAATACAAATCCAGTGCCAGCCTGGGCACCAGACACACCCAAACCTCTCTGGGGGACATCAGGACCCCAAACTCCCTTCTGGAGCTGGTTTTTAACCAGGCTAAGGCAGTGATTTCCCAGGGACATCCTTTCCCGGGCTCTCTCCACCACCCCCCTCCTGTTTTGCTGTGTTCTCCCTCGATCCCATAATAATTTCCCTCTAAAGTCCAGTTCCATTTACAGACACGTCCAGGAATATTTAGCGAAGATCTCTACAACCTTTTCCTCTGAGCAGATTCAGAAATATTCACCTGCTTTTCTTTATCCTTGCCACTTCCCCCTGAGCTCTGCCTTCCTCCCTCACTGAGCCAAGTCTGCAAGTGCAGCCACCCCATGTGAAAAACCATAAATTCCCATCAAGAAAATTAACTTTATTCCCTCCACTCCACCCAGATCTGCACCACGGGCAAAGCTGCAGGAGAACAGAGGTGTGAGAGAGAGGTAGGAAGCACATGGGCAAATAAATTCTTTGGCTGTTGCTCATATTCTGCTCCTTTAGATTTTATTTTTTTTTAAAAATCACCTCCGAAGCGTGTGAAAGAGGGAGTGTTCCCACCAGAGGAGCTGTGCTGCGGAGTGTTCTCACATTTACTCACACCTCTGAGTCACAAGCAATCCAAGCATGAGCTGGGCTGATTTCAGGGCTGGTTCCAGGGCTGGTTTCAGGGGTTGCCAGCTCCCCTGGAGAAGCTCAGACTGGCAGAACAGAGAGTCAGAGCCCCGACCCCAACTCCACCTCCTGCTGCTGCGGGGGATAAATTGGCCAGGGGTGGGCAGAGGAGGCTGCACTCGAGGCTGGCCTTTCACCACCTGCACAGCCCTTTTTTTAGACAGAAATACCTTGAAAACATTTATTTTGTGATGCCCAAAGCTGCACAGAGCAGGGGGCAGAGCCAGCCCCACCCTGCCCACGCTGTCACAGCCCTTGGGGTGACACAACCCCGGCTGCAGGTGACGAATTACAGCACAAGAAGAGGCTCCATCAACCCCACAGCCCCACAAACCACACAGAGGTGGGCATGGAGCTGGGAACAGCCACATCTTCCACTGCTCCCACAGCCCAAAGTGATGATTTTGGAGCCCCAGGGCATAAGGACAAGTCACAGCATCCCAACAAGTCGCTGCTCATCAGCTGGGCGTTGATATCCCACGTGTGGTAAACTGCAGGGCCATGGCTTCATCTCTGCTTGGCTCCTCTGCTGCCTGCAGTCCCAGAATCCTGGGATGCTTTGGCTTGGAAGGGTCCCTAAAAATCAGCTCCTTCCAGCCCCCCATCACAGGAACCTTCCACTGGAGCAGCTTGCTCTAAGCCCTCTGCCTGAAAACCCCACAGCAGCTCCTGAGCACACATTTTAATAAAATTAATAATTGATGCCACCATTTATAAACTCTTCATAGCAGTTTTCCATGTGAATCCCCTTGAGACTCCTGGGAATAATGTCAGCAGTTTAATTTTACTCATTTGCGAGCATGAGTCAGACTTTTATTATGAATATTTTTTAATATTTACCAAACTCTGGACTCCCAATTTCTCTATCAACAAACTCCTTCTTCAAGAGCAGCTTTCCAACTCGATTCTTCCCTAAGTTCAGCTCCAGCCACGCCACAGGCTGGCTGTGAGGTGGGGTTTTCTGGGATGCAAATTCTTTCTTGGATAGAGGGAATACAGCTTGTACCAGGAGACAAGAAACTGAGAGATTTAAAGAGCTACTCTTTAAAAAGAGATTTAATTTAAAAAGAGCTACATGAAGTGCTCTGGTTCTGGTAGAGAAGGGAAGTTCAGTCCATGAACTCATGAGTCTGGGTGCTAAATGCTGACACGAAGGTGATGTAGAGGACAAATGTCACCTGGGTCAGCTTTTAACGTGGTCTGATGTCCCTAAGGTGTATCTGGAGACGGAGCTCTGAGTCTTTCCCCTCTGTCCCCGTCTCTCAGGTGCCCAGTTCACAGGGCTGACCCAGGTTTGGAGCAGAAGGAGATAAAGCAGCTTTTCCCCTCTTCATTCCAGCCCTGGCTCCCAGCCCGAGCAGCAACAACCGGCCCGGGCGTGGCGCGGAGCTTTGAAGTCCCGTCCCAATCCCGATGCCTTTGTTTTCTTTCCTTTCTGCTCTCGGTGGGTTGCCTGGCGTCTTCCTGCAGTGAGAGCAGTGCCCTTCACCCCGCGGGGCTGGAGAGCTGCCCGCATTCCCTGGGAATGGGATGGATCCCTGCGATGCTCTCCCTGCATTCACAGCCTTGGGATGCTGCCCTTCCCAAATCCCTGCTGCTGTGTCCAAGGGGGTTCAGGGTCAGGTGCTTCATTTCTCCCTCTGTTTCTCCATTCTTATCTTCCACTGAGCACCTTGTTCATCTGATCCCGGTTTTGCTCTTTCCCTTCTTTCCTACAGTTCCTTATAGTCCTTTTCCTGGATAATTCTCCTTCTTCCTCCAATCCTTCCAATCTTCCTTTCCAATCCTTCCCCAGCAGTTTCCCTTGTGGATTGTCCTCCCACCAGCCACTGCCAATTTGTGTGGTCTGGAAAAACCTCCCACAAATCCAAACTGGGAATTCCTCTGCATTGTTGGGAGGATTTCTGGATCCCTCCTTTCCCTCTGTCCAAAGGGATCAGGTCTCTCCCAGGAGGTGGGATGCTCAACTGGGGTCATCTGTTCTGGTGCCAGGAGCCAAAATTCTCCTCTTTGCCTCTCCTGGTTATTTGATAGCCAGGCAGCTGGATACCCTCTGGGAACACTGGGCTCCAGGGAGAGGATTGTGTCACCCCAAGGCACTTCACAAATTATCAGGATATATTTAACCTGCTTCACCTCCCTGCATTTTTTTTTTTTTTTTTTTGATATTTGTGGGATAGAGGCCTTAAAAAGAAACTTTCCTCCTTGGTAGCCTCTGGAATCTGAAGGAAGCAGAGTCTCCCAAATATTTTTGCTTGTCCCTGCCTATTTTCCTTTAAAACAAGCCCTCTCCTCTCCCAGGGCATGGGCTATAAATATCCCTGAATTCCTGGAGGAATGTCCACATCCCAGGGAAGGTGTCCACAGTTCCTGCTCTCCACTCGACCTCTGGAATGAGTTCAGCCATGAGAAGACACAAAAGAACAGGAGTCCTGTGCTGCTTCTTCCTGGGGAAATGGGAATGTTTCATAAGCTCTCTAACAGGGCTGGAAGTGATGCTCTGACATCAGCAAGTGGCAAAGGACTGAATCATAATTCCAAGGGCACAAACCAGGCATGCACAGCCCTTTTCCAGTGTCTCCCAGTGTTGTTATTCCATGTGGCCCTGGCACTGGACCTGCAGCTCTTCATGGGGAGCCACCAACTCTGCCCAGTTCCAAATCCAGCCTGGCATGAAAAGACCTTGACTTTTCCCTTGCACAGCTAATGAATTTCATCCAAATGAAGCGGCAGGGCTAATTGGGAAGACATCTCCCTCCTGTTTTCCAGAATTTCTCCCCCTGTGTGGCTTCAGCTCCTCACCAGAGCAGCCCCATCCCAGTCCCTCCGCAGCCTTTTCCCAGCAGAGCCTCTCTGCTCTCCCTCTGGAGAAGGGGAGCAGGAAAGAAAGGCCCCCAAAGGCCACCTGGATCACTCCCATATCCAATCATTCTTCAGGAAGGCTCTTCTGCTGGACAAGAGCTCCCTGCTGTGCCACAGAGCATTTCCCAAAGCCCATTAGAGTCGATGGAAAAGCTCCTGCTGCTCTCGAGACACTTGGCAGGAGGGCAAATTAGAAGGGATTTCAAGTGAATCCTTGACATTTTACTGTGTGTTTGACTCTCCAGGCAAGCTCCTTTCAAGCCCAGAGTCTCACAGTCCTAAATCCTGAACCTTTGTATTTCTAGGAAAGGAAAAAAGATGGAATCCTGAGGATTAGTCTGTAATATGTGTCTAAAGCAAGCCCGGGAAGGGGAACAGGAAGGGAATTATCCTGCTGAAACAGCTCTGACTCTGAGCCTCCAAGCACCTGCACAGTGTTTCCAGTCCTAAATCCTTCCTTGTTCTTCCAGGAGCTGCACAAACCACAAGCTCCAGCTGAATATTCAGGCTTTTTAGGAAAGCCTCAGGAGCCTTTCCTGACAGTTTTACCTCCTGCAATGAGTTAACTTCCTTCAAAGCTGTCAAGGATTCAGCAAAAGCCTTGGAAGTGCACTGGTAGTTCCAGAAACTTCCTGAAGAGCTGAGCCCTTGCTGACTCCTCTGAATCCATCATGGATGTCCCAGAAATGCCTTCAGACCATAATCTCATTTCTGATCACCCAAGGCATGAGTTATTTCATTCCTGAGCCTGGGTGTGTGGATTTGGTGTAAATGCATTTTCCCCCACAGCAATCCTGGGCTGAAATCCTATTTAAAGCTGGCACTGGGCTCTTCCCAGAGCTTCCCAAGGAGAGAAAATTCAGAATGCCAGGAAGGGAAGAAAAAGCCCCATGAAAAGTGCAAGGTCTGTGCCAGGGGCTGTGCCAGGAGCACACAAAGGGTCTCAGTTTCTCCACAGGGATGTTCCTTTCCAGGCAGCTCCCCTTGGTGCCAGGACACCTCTGTTCCCTATTCAGGAAGTGCTGGTTGGAATCCCAGGACTTGGAGCCATCTGAACTTGCCCAAAAGTTACAAATGAGGGATGTGCCTGAATAAAGAGCCCTTTTCCAGGGGTTTCTCCTGCAGCTGGATGTTATCCCTATGGCTGGTGCTCCAGGACATCCTCCAAAAGCTTGGGGTTGTTCCAGGCAGGAGGGGAAACATCGAAACAGCCCAATATCCCTACAGGAAATCTGTTTTCATCCATCTGTTGTCACCCAGTGTGGCCACAACCCAAAGTGGGGCATGTGACAGAGCCAAAATGTGAGAGATTTTCCTGATTTCAGGTCTCCACCTTCATCCCTGGGCTGATTGCAGAAACAGGGAATGTGAACTCTGCCCCTGCAGGATCTCAAAGCACCTGAGCTGGGGCTATTGAACAACTTTAAATGTTTTTTTCCTGCAGAATTTATGTAGCCCTACCCACAATTTTTCCCTGCCAACACTTCCCAGTGGCTCTGGCAATCAGAGGAGGGAGACGGCACCCGGATCCTTCGGGATCTGCCTCTCCCAGGCTCTGATTCCATGTACAAAGCTGGGCTGTGGCACAGCATCCTCTGCTCCTGCCCTGCCTCGTCAGGGGATGGGATTCAGGTCCCTGGGACACCTCGGGAGCAATTCCTGTTTGGCAGGGGCTGCAGGGCAGAGCTGCTCCCGGGACATCCCGGACGTCACCGCTCCGCCGGCGGCTGGCACTGCCAGCAGAGGAATGGACACTCTGAATCACTGCAAAAAGGGACAAAACAGCACTTCTGGCAAGCAGCACAGAACGGAAATTTGACTTTTTGAATATTTGCTGAAGGTTCAGGCCGTGTAGTTACGGTTTTAACGAGGGGATTCAGGCACAAATTGGGTGAAAGTCAATTAATGCTCACTAAAAGACGACGTTATCCTAAAGACCCTTGGAAAATGGCTTTGTTTATCCAATATTAAATAATAAAACTTGGGGTATCCAGCCACTGCCAGCTCAGGATCCTGCAGCCAGCTCATTATCCCCTCAATGAGAACTTCATATTCGTCTTTCCCCTTTTCCTGATGGGAATAAAGCAAAGTGAAGGGAAATGACTTGCTTGGTGTTATCCAATTACCCTGCCCTAGTTCCCCCTGGTCCACCTGGGATAAATGACTTGAAAAGCTGACTCAAAACTTTCAAATTCACCTTTTGCTTTTGCACATGAGTTATCCAGAGGTAACCAGAGCTCATATTTGATACCTGTATTTCCACTAGGAATTGTTGGCTGGGAAAATCCTGGACCATATATATTCTTAAATAAAGAATTATATAAATTATTTATATAAATTCTGCAGGAAAAAAAATTAACTTAATTAAATAATGAGGCTATTAATTAAATAGCCCAAACTCAGGTGCTTTGAGAGCCTGCAGGGGCAGAGTTTGCATTTCTAGTGTCTGCACCGTGCTGCACTCAGCAGAGGGATGAAGGTGGAGACCTGAAATCAGGAAAATCTGTCACATTTTTTACCATAAAAGCCATTTTTCTTCTGAAAGAAATGCTCGAGGTTTAACAGCCACATCCAAATCTGAGGAGAAACTCTGGGTTTCAGATTTAACCTGAGCAATGAAGAGTTTCCTCCCCAGAGATCCCTTTCCATGGGATCCCATCAGTCTGTAATGATGGAGCTGAGCAGGGCACAGAGCTCTGGGTGTAACTCAGACTCCTGCCCATGAAAACTCAAATTTAGGGGAGGGGAGAGGGTGTTGGGTGTTGGGAAAATCCTGGAGAACTTCCAAAGAGCAGCTGAGGTGCCTCCACCCTTCTTTTCCACTCAGCAGAGATTGCTCCTGGTGCCTTTGGTTGTTCCCTGTTTTGATAGGGGGTGGATGGTGCCTTTGCTTTGTTGTTCCCTATTTTCATTTCTTCCTTCTGCTGCTTTTCCCACTGAAATCCCATTTTCCAGCTCCTTGAAATCCTCCCGCCGCTTCCACGGAGAATGGCGGGAAAGGTTGAGTTTTCCTGTTTACCAGCAAAGAAAATTCCTTCCTGGCCAGCCCCTGTTCCACCTCCTGGGCAGTGCAATTAATATTCCTAATTGTTTTTCCAGGCAGAAGTGTAAAGACAACATTTTTCCTACTGCTGGAAGCATGAAAGGCAGGATGCAGAATATGAAAACATGTTTGGAATTCTTCCACTGCTTTATGCATAAATCCTCCATCTCTGTGCTCATCACCGTGTGCAGGGGCACTTTGTCCCACTGATTCCAGGCTTTTTCCCTAATCCTATTCATGGAGCAGACACAAATAAATAAATTAACAGCTGCCACTTCTTCCAGGGAAAATGGAGCTGCTGATGGATGCAGCTTGTTCTGGCAGCCCTGTCCCACAAAGCTTCTCCCAATTTCCACTCCCAGCCAAGAAACAAGATCCTCATGATGGAATTTTGTGGCTGGTTGCTTTTCCTTGGCTCTCCCTGCGTATCCAAAGGAGTCATCATGAGTTTGGCACCTATTTCTTTGCTCTGCAAAGGGCAAGAGGTGTTGGAGAGGGCTGGATGTGCCAAACTCCGAGGAGAATGTGCAGCTTCTGTGCAAAATCCTCCTGCAGAGCTGTGCCAAACCATCCCAAGCCTGGCCTGCCGTCCCAGACTCATCCCTGCCCGTGCTCAGACCCCTCTGTGGAACGGATGATGATGATGAACAGGCTCAAAAGTCAATTTGGCACCAATTTCCTGAAATTCCAGTGGTCCCTAAGAGCAGCAGAGTCCCCTGATGTTGTCACCTGGGTCTGGTGAGGGTGAATTCAATGTCAGAGGTTCTCCATGTCCATCCCTGGGCTGCTCCAGGACTCCCTGAAGCCAAACAAACTCCCCAGAGGTGCAGAGGCTGTGCATGTTTCTGAAAGAAACACTCAAGGTTTAAAAACCATGTCAAAATCTGAGGAGAAACCATGGAAATTGGACCAAAGAGCTGTCCATGGATGGAGATCTGGGGCTGGATTCCTTCCCTCCAGCACTTGTGCTCAAAAAGGTGCCCCTGGATCCTTTGGGATTTTGTTATCCTGGGCTACAACCAGCTGGGGGACGAGAGCAGGCAGGGATGTGATGGGAGTGAGGGTCAGTTATTCTCTGACACACACAGAGCCCTCATCTCCCAGCTTATCCCACAAAATGCTTCCAAGGGAAAGCAGCTCCCAGTGGGAAAGGGGGCTCGGTACCTTCATTTACAGCTCCTCTCTGTTTTTTGGAGCACCCACCCAGAGACTCCTCATTTATTCAGAGAACTGAGCAGAATCTGAATTCCATCCCCCTCTGGTCACATCTGCCCTGGGGTATTTTCCTTCCAGTGCAACCCCTGAATTATTTCCAAAGATTTTGCACCTGGCTCAGCCACCCATTTTCCTTTGCTAACCAGCTCTCTGCTGATTAAACAATCTGTTGTGGCTCACAGGGATTTTTATTTATTTTTAAAATAAATTGAATGCTGATGAAGGAATAGAAAGAGTTTCAACACCACCACACCCTCCCACACTGCAAAAATCCAACTTCCAGCACAAGCAGGGCTGGATATCAGCTGCCCAAATTGCTGGATGGTCAGGATTGAGGAATTATTTTCCTAAAAAATGGGGAAAAGGGAATGAACAGAGCTCAGCAGGGATTTGGAGGAGGTGGGCTGGCTGTTCCCACTGGGATGGGAGAGAGAAGGAAGATCTGTTGCTGTGCTCTGTCCCTAAATCGCTGCTGGGAGAAGTTTGGTTTCCCAAACTCATCCAGGGCTCCTTCCCCCTCGTAGGAAGCAGCTGAGCAAGGTCCTTGTCTCCTCTCTTGTGGAGGATCTCATCCAAAATAATGCAACTCAAGAGGAAAAAAACCTCATTTATGGAGGCAAATTAAGGACTAATTCCCCTAAATTGGGATGTGAAGAGCAGAGTGTTCTGAGTCCCACAGATCCCAGAGATGAGCAGCAGCTATTAAGGTGTCAGCACAATATCCCCACAAACACAGCTCTTCACATTGGCAACTGCAGCAGCTTTAAAATCACTTTTTTTGGCTGGTAATGAATCTCTCGGGGAGAATAACTGACTTTGAAAAGATTTGCTTTGGTTCTCATGAAAGGGAAGGAGTTTTAGGCCTGGTTTGGGATGCTCCTGGTGATGTTCAGGCTCTCCAGCTCCTCTCTGTGAGGTGGCTCAGGAGCAGTGAGGTGCCCTGGGCAGGGCTGGGGACGTGCCCTTCCACACTGGGGGTATCCCCTGCAAAAAAGGCCTGGATTTACTCCCCAGAACTGAGCCAAAATCCCATTTCACCTGTCAGCCAAAGCAACTTCCACATTTGGAATCATCAAAGATGCCCCTGGCTCAAGACGAGTCCCCCAGTCTTTGCTGTTTGTACATTTTTAAATACAATGCTGCATGATTGCCACTAATTAAAGAAATCAGCCAGGCTGTCTTCATCAAAATCCTTTTTGGGGAAGAAATTTTGATTCTCAATTAGTCAGGAAAATACTGGGTGTATGGAAATGTAAATGCTGCTGGGGAAAATTTAAGCTCCTGGCTGATTGCAGGCATCAAATTAGAGCCTACTTATTCTTTTTTGTTGTGGTATCTGAAATTTTCAGGGGTAAAAAGGCAGATAAATTTACTGATAGAAAACTTCTCCCAGGAAAAGGCTGGCAAACTGGTTTGACAGACTGGAATTGTGCTCTGGTCACTGCTGATGCCATTTTCCAGCAGGTTTTCCACTGGCAACCAGCAGCACTGCAATGCCAGGAGGAATTAAAAATGTGATTTTCTCCCAGATCATCCTCACTGGGATGTGTCCCCTGCCATGGGAATGTGTCACCAGGTTGAATTTAAACCAGAATGAGATTTACAGCTTCCATAAGTGCTTATGGTAAATTTTTATATTAATATTAAAGTTTTAAATGTCTAAAGGCTGCTGTAACACCTCGGATTTGACCAGGGAGGGGTTTGAGGTTTGTTTGGGAATCAGTTTGTTGGCTTATGTGGTTTTTCTTTAGTGAGTTTCTTGCTTCATCTTCTCTATTTTTGATTGATGCTGATCACAGTGGTCCCAGCTGTGGCCTCCCAAACCTTTCAACTCACATCCAGTGTGTTTGCAGCATTAAACCTGACTAAATACTCCTGTTTCCTCCTGAAATCCCCTCCAAAGAGCAGGGAATTCCTGAAACAGCAGCAGCACTGCCAAGAAAAGCAGCTGGATGTCAGGAATGCTGGACAAGTGCTCCAAAGGCTCCCCCGTGCTGCAGAATTCCCGGCTGTGGCATCGGAGGGAATGTGATTGATGTTTGCTCGGGGCCAAGTCCCAGGCACAGATTTTTTAATGGTTTTGGAGGCTCGGTGATGAGGAATAGATGAGCGAATCCCTCTCCGGGGAGCTGGAGATCTCCAAGCAGCACAAACGAGCTTAGATGGAGGCGTTAATTGGTGATTTCCACCCCGTTCCTCCTGGGACAGCCTGGGAATCTCAGGGACAGGATGGGGATAAAGCCAGAGGTGACAACCCCGTGTGAACCTGCAGGGAGGGCTCAGGTCCAGCTTCCATCTTCCTCTCTTGGAAAAACCCTGGAGCCATTTGCCACCTTCATTCTCTGGAAACCTCTGCAAAGTGCCCTCGGCACAGCTCGGAGAGTTTCCCCTTCAAGGCAATAATGACATCACAAATATTTGGCTGCTTGATTTATTTCGATGCAACCGAGGTTTGTTGGAGAGCACTCAGTGATGCCCCAAAATAGCCATCATCAAAGGCTTCACCAGCAGCTTTCCCAAGCGTTTTCCAGCAGTCAGGCATCCAAAATCCAGGTGTGGAACATTTTATTGCTGCCTGAAACAGGCCATAAAAGTTCCCTGCTCCTCCTGGGGTGGGAGGTGCTGCCAGGGCTGCCGAGGTCATTCCAGGCAGAGGCGGGAGGAACAAGGTGTGGATGCTCCCCACCCTCCGTGGCAGTCAGGGACTTCAAAAAGTATTAAAAATTCTTTTAAATTACAATTTTATGGATGAAGAAGGGAGATAGTCTGGGTGAGAAAGTGCTGTTGAGAGCACACTGTGAACTGATGTGACTCACAGGATTCCCACAGGGAAGAGCCCTCTGGTTGCCCAGTTTGACATTTTCCTTGTTCTGCTTACCTTGGGAATGCCACCAGGGTTTTGTCCTGCTTCTGTTGTGTTTTCTACTTAACAGTAATTTTTCTCTCATTGTTAATGGCAATGCTGTCACAGCTTCAGCCTCTTTTAAGCCCCGAGGAATCTGCACTGAGAGCCTTGGTAGGCTCCACAAACAATTCTCCCCCTCAAAGCAGAGGTACATCAACATTTTCCCTCTCCAAATGCTGAGATCATCAGGACTGGCCAAATCTGAGTTCCTCTCTCCTGCCTGTTTGAATCACATCCCACACTTTGTGTGTCTCCATCATTGCTTTGTGTCCTTTTTGGGGACAGGCACTGCTTCCCCCAGCCCTGGAGCAGGAGAGTGGCCCATGGCACCACGGCCTGCCCTGCTGGACAGCTGGAGGTGCCAGCTGGCTCCTTCCTGCCCCCAAACATTGACTTTTTTACTGCTCCCCTTCCCAGTTTCCTCCTCAGCCACAGTTTCCACAGCCAGGCAAACAGACCTTGCTCTGGGATGTCCTCCAACACAAAGATGAGGCATTGCTTTCCTTTGACTGGTTTGTTTAAGATACAGAAACCAGTTCCACAGTGGGACTGGGCCCAGCTTGGCTCAGTTCCCATCTCCTCATAAATCATGGGCTGACCTGGGAGAGTGATTGTGAAGCCCTGCTGCAAAAAACCATTGGGCTGGGGATGTTTCTCTCTCCCACCACCTCCACCCTCCGTTTTTAAGCCATGGCTACTCCAGGAACCTACAGATGGTTTTTTGGGATCCCCTGTTGCACCCAGGCAGGAAAGCACCCATTCTGTCTTGAATGAAGGAACCTTTAGCTCAGACAGAAGCTGGAGGTGCTTCCAAGTCTCAAAAATTCTCCCAAAGTTTTTCTTCCAGCCCCACTGCAGCATCCTGGGACACCTCCCCTGTGTGACTTCTCCTGGAAGGAAGAGGGTTGGATAAACTCGTGCAGAACCCAGAGTAAAGAAAATGCAAGATGATTCCATAAGCACAGCAGGAATATGATCCTGACACTGTGAGATGCAACCCAGGGAGGAGATGAGCTGGGAAGAAGTACTGGAAGTATTCCAAGAATTATTTGAAAGGTCCTGGCCTCTCCCTATTTTTGAATCCCTTCCCCTTCCTCTCTCAGGTGAAGGTCCCCACGCTGCCAGCACCCATGTCCACTGCACAGGTCTCTGGCTTTGCAGCACTCGAGGGAAAGTTATTTTTAGGATCGATTTTTCAACAGATGATGGAAACTCTTCTGTCACTTACACAAACAGAAAATTATTCTGGCCAATGCCCAGACCTTTCTGGCTGCTTTTGAACTCCGTGCTCAGCAGCAGCCCCTGTGGCTTCGGTGTCTCTTTGAGCTGGTGACTCCTTCAAAAGAGGCAGCAGGAAAGGAGGGAATTTCACTGGAAATGGAAGTGCAGGAGAATTTCACTGAAAATGAAAGGCTCTGCTGGGAAGTGCAAAACAGAACGTGGGAAGACAGAAGGTCAAGAACCAAGAAGGATGAGCATTCCCTGCATGCTCCTTCTTCAAGGAGGGTGAAGATGATGAGGGCAGAGGAGAAGCTCTGCCACATTCCAGGGAATCTGGGGGATATTTCTGGGTCACAGACACCCTGAGCCCTGCACCAAATGCGTCAGATCTGCTGGATGTGATGCAAGAACACGGTGACGTTTGTTCTTTTCACTTTCCCCAGAGTTTATTTGCAAAGGTTTGGCCTTAGAAGTCCATTTAAGACAGGCTCATTGAGAAATTATGCTCAAGTATTTATTCACACTGATAACTCGGAGCATTTGGCTCCAAGCCTAACAACACACTTGTTGGGAATTAATTCCGTGATAATCTTTATCAGTTTGTGGTAGACACAGCAATAAACCTCCTCTGTGAATAGATTAATAACTGGAGAGCTGGTGAGGCATTAAATCAACCTCAAAAAGCTGTTTATTGTGTGTATCCTCCCCTGCAGCGAGGCTTACCCAGCTTGGGCAAAAAACCTCTGGAAAAGGAGAGTTGGGAACTGGGAATTTGAGGCTTCTGGTGCAGAAGAAGCTCAGGCAAGGGTGGGGGGCTGAGTGTGCAGAATTCAGGGTCTCATCCATGGAAATTAATTGGAGCAGATCCTTGTGGCAGCACATTGGGAGATATCCTTCTCTCTTCACACACGTGGGCTTCCAATGGGGATCCCAAAGCTGGAATAACTTCCCAGGAACAGCCCCTGCAAACAGGCACCGACTCCTGCCACAATCCAGGCAGCATCTGCTGGGGTTCCAGGAGAGCTGCCAGAGCCATGGATTTGCAGAAGGAAGGAGCTGCCCAGGGAGGTTTGGACATCCCTGCAGGTGTCCAAGGAATTCCTGGAGGTGGCACTCAGTGCTCTGGGCTGGGGACAAGGTGGGGATCAGGCACAGCTTGGATTTGATGATCCTGGAGGTCTTTTCCAGCCTGAATAATTCTGTGATTCCATGAAAACAGTGCCAGTTGTTCATGTCTTGTAGCTCTCTATGTTCTGGAGGTTTCTATCCTTAATTTTCCTCCTTTCCTTTAATTTTCCTGATTGTTGAGTGTTTCTGAACTGTAGAAAACAACTCCTGCCTGGAGAAAAAAAACCCCAAATGTTCCAACCTCATCATGTCGGTTTGAGAGCACCCAATCTTTGCAGAGCCAATCCCACCCTGAGGGACCAGCAACTCCTGCTGCCAAAAACCCACGGGAAGAGCACCTGCTTTAGTTCCCTCTCACTCCCATCAGGCCAAGAGGCTTTTCCATGAGTGTTCTCCATGAATGTTGACTTTATCCACAGGTTCCTCAAGCCTTGGAGTTGGTTCTGGGCAAGTACCAGCACCTTTAGGGTGGGATGGGAGTCAAACTGAGCCCGTCCTGCTGCTCTGGAGCTCCCACTGGAGCAGGACAAGGAGCATTTCCTCCTTTTCCAAAGCAGGACACGTTGTCCTAGGGAATCAAATCCATGCTGCTGCGTCTGATAGAGCAAATTAGGGAGCCAATTATTTTAATGACTTTCTCTCCCCCTCCTTTATTTATTTAATTAATTTGTTTTTCAGCACACCAAGAGCTTACATAACAATTATGTGGGGCCAGGATGGGTTGGTTTCCTATGGAGATTTTTCGTCCTAATGGTTCCCAACTTGTAAACAGGAATCAAATTCCCGTGGTGAATAAAGGGGGAATCCTGGCACCTTGGAATATTTCACTCAGCTCAAATCAAGCACCTCTGGGAATAATACCATGAGGGAAAAGCAAATTGAATAAAACTGTTGGAAAAAACAGGATTTATTCCCTGTCTCCTTTCCTTTCCAGCAGCCCTTGGATCAGTTATTTAGGGAAGAGGCTCATCCTTCCACAGGGCTTTGAGTTCAGTTCAGATGCACCAGGATCAGCCTTTTTTTATGTCATATATTTATGATGGGACTCTTGGGATTTCTTTAAGGCTTGGGAACATTTACAGTGGAAGAAGAGGTATTGGCCCCTGATGCTTTTTGAAATCTGTTTTTATCTTTTAGAACAAAATATGATATTATTAAATGTATTATTAACATGATAACATTTTAAAAAGCAACATGAACAATACCAGCAATGCAATAATGAAGTCACCAAGAGAATAATGTGAGTTTTGGCAGCTTCTCCCCAGAGAATTTTTCCCTGAAAGATCCGTTCAGCTTGTAGCCAAAGGAATTTGTCAGGGATCTGTGGTCAGGTGGAAGCTGCACACGTTGTATCTGAGAATGTCAGCAGAAATCTTTCATTATTCCATCTATTTTTGTTGATGTTGACAACAGTTGCCATCAGTTGGGCAACATTTGCTGACCACTGAATGCAGGTGCTCTTTATAGAGGCACTGAAAAGGATCTGGGTTTTTCCAGAGACAATTTTTGGGCTCTCTCAAAACCCTCAGATGCTGAGGGTTTTTTTTTTTAATGCCAGGTGCTATAGATAAAATATAAAATAATTAATGTATAATCTAAGACCTTAAATAACTCAGGCCATACCTATCTATATATATATATATTCATTCTACTTACTTCTCACATCTAAAAATCACCAATTTCATGTTATTCAACCATTTTTCAAATCCCTGAAGGTTTTTGCCCTTCTGCCAGACCTGTTGGGGTGGAGTTGGCTTTGAAAATCTTTTTCTTTCCAACCTTTATCTTTAATAAACATCCAGAGCTATGAGGACAAATATCCACGGCTGCATTCTCTTTCTTGGAATCACAGAATCCCAGACTGGGTTGGGTTGGAAAGGACCTTAAAGCTCTTCCTGTTCCTTTTGCCATGGGCAGGAACATCTTCCACTAGCCCCAAACCCTTCTGGATCCAGGAATCTGAGCAGCCCCAACTCCCTGAGCAATCCCTGTTTAGGGTTGGGAAGCTGGAAACCCTTGGGAACTGAGTCCTTCTCACAAAGGGACTTCCTCAGCCAAAGGATGAGCATGGGAGAAGCAAAATGAGCTTTGGAGGGATGTGCTTGAGAGAGCAGTCCTGATTATTAAAAATAGATTATTTCCCTTATGTCCATTAATAGCAATGCTCATGGCATGGATTGATCTTCCTGGGTTTCCTTTCTCTTTTAGTTCTGTGGCCTGCACAGGGAGATTGGGCAGGTTCACCCTCATTTCTGCTCCATCCCCCTTTTTGGCTCAAGCTTTGTGAGGACAACAAATCTAACAGTGAAAAGGCTGATTAAATAACCCTATGAGATAATGTTTTTAAAAAATTCAAAATGCTTATACAACCACCCTGCTGAGATCAGTTTGAAGCATGGGGCTGAAGCCAAGGCTTCTCCTCTCTTCCCTGGGTGAGGAGTCGATGTCTCACGCAGGCAGGTGAGATCCCATCTCCTGCTGCCACACCTGGAAAGACACTGGGCTGTGCCATGAGAGCAGGCTGCTGGCACTGCCAGGCAGTGATATCATGGTGCTGTCACCCACCACACCCTGGAATTACACAGGGCTTCCATTTAACTCTTTTTGGCACGAGAAAGAAAAAAGCTGCTTCCTACCATCATCAGCTGTGTAGGTATGGACTCCTGGGAACATCCCAGAATCCCAGGTTGGAGGGACCACAGTGGTTCACTGGTGCCACCTTCCTCCTCCAGCAGGGCCATCCCAGCCTGTGCTGGTGCCTGGGATTTCCTCCCAAGTGCAGGGGCTTTGTTCCCCAAAGGTCACCCTATTTTCAGAAGGTCTGACCTCTCTTGGCTCATTCCACTTTCTCCTTTCCTTGTGCTCTAAAACACTTCATCAACAAGGAAGATTTTTTTTTCCCCTCCTTATTTACAGCCCAGGAATAGAGTTCTCCATGGCCTTTCCAACAGGGAGAGATACAATCCATCCTGGAGAGACATCAAAAAGATGCCAGGCTGATTTAGGCTAATAAAGAGCATCATTGAGATAATAAGATTAAAGCTGACTTGTTCATGGTGTCCCTGCTGGAAACTGCTCCAGGATAGGGCTTCCATGTTCCTGGAGCCTTGGGAATTAGAGAGGAATTTTGCTGTAGTGCAAAAAGCATTGACCTGATTGTGCAGCCCTCCCACACCCAGCACTTCAGAGGTTCCTTGGGAAAGATCAGGATGCTGAAGTGTTCCCTGCTCATTTTCCCATCCCTGGACAGAAACAGGCAGCAATCCCCAGGCCAGTGGGAACATTGTGTTCATCTTGTCCCTGGAGAGATCCACAGGACACATTCCCAAGGGTGGGAGCTGGAACTGAGCTGGTGGGGAGGAAGAGAAGGGCGCCACGTGGGTGAGTGTGACCAGCTCTCCCCCTTTGCTGGTCTGGTTTAGAATCTTGGAATGGTTTGGGTTGGAAGGAACCTTAAGGATCATCTCATTCCACCCCAGTCATGGCAGGGGCACCTTCCACTGTCCCAGGCTGCTCCAACCCTGTCCAAGCTGGTCTTGGGCACTTCCAGGGATCCAGGGGCAGCCACAGCTTCTCTGGGCACCTGTGCCAGGGCCTGCCCACCCTCACAGGAAACAATTCCTTCCTGATAGCCAATCTAAATCAACTCATTTTCAGTGTTTTAATTTCCCCTCATCCTGTCCCTCCAATTCCTGATGAAATCTCTCCTCTCCAGCCTTCCCTTCAGACTCTGGAAGGTGCTGTGAGGTGTCCACACAACCTTCTCCTCTCCAGGCTGAACATTCCCAGCTCTCCCAGCCCCTCCATAAGGTGCTCCAGTCCTTTATCAATTTTCTGTCCTGCTCTGGAATTACTCCAGCAGCTCCATGTCCTTTTTTGCTGGAAGCACCACACCTGTGCCCAGTATTCCAGATCCACTTGCAGCATCCAGCTGCACGTTATCCCCAGGAAAAGCAGGACTTGCTGAGCCACCTCCATTCTCCTCCTCCTGCAGCACCATTTCCAAACAACTAAAACCTCCCACGAGTTCAGCATCCCAAGAGTTAAATGAAGTCGTGGACTGTTGGAACAACAGAGGAAAAGATTCATTTATTCCAGGCTTTCTGTGGAATGGCTCTGGAATACACTCAGCAATTGAGGAAAAAGCAAAGCGCTCCCTTGGGAAGGTCTGGGAATGTGGATGTCCCCTGGGAGGATGCAGACAGGCTCTGCTGTGTTTTTGGGGAGGCTGCTGGAGCCCTGGGCAGGACAGGGAGTCTGGGAAGGAGCCTTGGGGCTGTGGGGCTGGCACTGCCCCATGAGGGACGTGTGGGGACTGTCCCCTGCCCAGCCCAGGGACACTGGCACGGGGAGTGTGGTGGGCCCTGTGCTGGGCCCTGCAGCTCCCCCAGGCCTGGCAGGTGAGCACAGGAAGCACGGAGCTCCTGAGCTCATTTCCACCAGCCCAGGGCTTCATTAGGAGCAAAAATAACTCGGGAAAACGGTGCCAAAGGCCTGTCATGGAGTGCCTCAGTCACTCCAGCCCTGGTGCCTCCCTTCCTGCACGGCCCTCAGCTCCTCCTGCACCACAGGAGCCACCTCTGGCACCTGGGATGGTTTCTGTCACCCTGCTCCTGAAAAATCGGCCATCCCCCTCGCTAATTCCCATCAATGCTGTTTGCCTTTTGTAAAAGGAGGGGTTTTACACCAAAGAACAGGAGGAATGCTCCTAACCCAAGTGCTGTCCCCTGGTGTTATTCCTCCTGAGATCCCCGGGGCATTTCCTACAGTCGGACTGTTTGAATAAGGAGCTTTCCCAGCCCATTTCCAAATAAAGCCGTAGGAACAGCCAATTTTTCAGCTTGGTGGGTGAACAAAGAAAGCAGAGGAAAATTAATTAGCTCAGCCCAAGCAGAGCTGCATTTTCCCCTCTGTTGTTTTGTGAAACAGCAGTGACAAAGAGGATGAACTAGACCCAAACCAAGAGATTTATTTTGTCTGGGGATCATTGGGTCTTCTTTTTAACTTCTTTTCTAAAACATAGGTCACATTTCAAAAGGGAAAACCCGAGCAGTGATTCTGAAAGATGAGGCTGAAAGGCTTCTTTCAAGCTGTCAAAATGAAAAACTTCAGCACATTTGGGGGAAGGGAAATCCTTGTGGGACACAAACACACACAAAACCTGACCTAAAAATGTGTAAATCATTTCCTTCTTCCATAAACAGCATTTCCTCCTAAATTTTCAATCTACTGAGGACAAAATTCCACAGATCTCCTCAGCAGTGTTCCCCTGGATAAGGGCTAAATCTGAACAGAGGATTGATAGAAAGACAAGGAGATCCAGGGATAAAGATTCCATCCAAGAATGAAAGAATTCATGGCAGGAAATGAGTTTTGCTTCCAAGTCAGGTACTACTGAACTCCATGGCACAGCAAAGATCTTTTGATGTGGCTCCAGGAGTCACTGATAAGCAGGGAGGGTTATTTCTCACTCTACATTTCTGATAAGGAATGTCCACATGCTCCCCCCAGAGGAATTAAAACACAAGAAACCCAAATCTGGCAGGGCTTAGTTCCACTCTGTTGTGCTTGGGGAAAAATGGAGCAATTGAGCTCAGTCTGTATCCAGCAATTGATTAAGCTGTGCATAATTAATGAGCAGTGACAGGTTCCATGTGTTTTCTGAAGCAATACCATTTCCTGGGGATGAACTCACAACTGGCTGTGCATTGCTCCTTCTTCTGGCTCACATTAAATATGAAATATTCATGAAAATACCAACTTTGCAAGGTTCTTCACACTGAAGTGAGGGTTTAGAGCAGAAGGACCCCACCACCATCCAAGAAACCTTTAAAAATGGTGACTCAGCTCATGGTCCTCACTCAGGCTGAGGAAAGAACCT
Source organism: Parus major (assembly GCF_001522545.3). Classification (NCBI taxonomy): domain Eukaryota; kingdom Metazoa; phylum Chordata; class Aves; order Passeriformes; family Paridae; genus Parus; species Parus major. The sequence continues at coordinate 1,815,727 of NC_031782.1, forward strand.
CAGAAGTCCTCATTTCCTTCACACCAAACATTCCCCAAAAACCTTCCTGTTTTCACAGTAACCATCCTGATTATCTGCTGGAAGGCTACTCAAAGATTTTATCAGAAATCCATCCAAGCTGGGCACAGCATTCCCAGCTGACAAATTCCCTTTTCGCAACCTCGCAATTCTTGCAAACACAGTGGCTCCCTGGGAGAAGTGCCTCGAATATGATGTAAAATTTAAGGGTTAGAAAATAATAAATATTAGTGTGCAATGCACTGAGAAAAAAGCCGTGGTCTGACCACTTCCTCCCCTCAGGATGTGAAAACACATCCACCCAAGATGTGAAAACATCCACCCAAGATGTGGCTGTGAAGGAGCTGTGCCCCTTTCAAGTCAGCCCTGGTGTTCCAGAAGCCCTGCAGTGACAACAGGGGACAGCTGAGTCCTCAGTGCCACCTTCTCCCAGATGGATCCTCAGATTTGGGGGTGTAGGGAACACCTTGAAGGCCAGGTGTTGAGGCCTGAACAGTCACACATGGGGGACATTTGCTGTCAGGTCCAGGCAAACTGGGAACTCAGCACTGCAGTGGGTTTGGAGCATTCCCTCCCACAGCTTTGTTCCAAACCTCCTGGTCCCAATTCCTGCAGGGATTCCTGTTGGATCAGCAGCACCAGTTTGCCCCCTGTCACACCTTTCATATCCACGTCACTCTGCCAGTTTTTCCCACTGGGCTGGTCAGGGCTCAGCCATTGGGACCTCTCATTTCTGGGATGTTCTTTATCCATCCAGGCTTTATCCTCCACCAACCAGCAGAGAGTGGATGGAGTGCAGGGATGCACAGGAAGGGGAGAAGCAAACCTTGAGGGACGTGAGTCCAGCAAGAACCTGCAGTGATGCTGTGGGTGCTTAGACTGGGCTGAGGCTCTTCCAGCAGTGGAACCAGTCCAAAACTGCATCAGCCTGGAAGGGCAGGGCAGGGGGAACACTCTGAAACGGGAGCAGGGACTGGCAGCACATCCCTTTGTGGGGACAGAAACTCCCTTCCCCTCCCACAGCAGCCCAGGGCTATTGGGGAGGGTGTTGGGAAAGGATGTGACCTTTGGGAGAGCACATCCCAGCAGGGAAACTTTATTATTCCACAGCAGCTACAGCCTGAAGGGAGATTAAGTTGTCCCAGGGACAAAGCTGAGCTCTGCAGTCTCGCTGCCAGTGCTTTGTCAGGGCAGGGTTGGATTTAATGAGGGCTGACGAATAGTGATGGAATAAAGGGGCCAAAATGATCTTTGAGTACATCTGCATCAGCCAAACGTGTCCCATCAGATACATCTGGCACATCAGGCGCTCCTGTGTCCCCCAGGTGGGATTCCTCCTTGGAATGGCTCTCCAAAGAGTGGAGAGTTGGCCCAGAGATTGAAGTGGGGATCACTGGGCTGTGCAGGACACAGATCCAGCTCATGGAGCTCCTTGGCCGAGTGCCTGGCGTGACTCAGGGATGGTCACACATCCCCTGAGCTGCATCCTGAGAGCCTTTCCACACAAACTGGCACTGGAAAGCTGCTCCTTCCCCAGCAGCTGTTCTGGAGATGCCATCTGCCACCTCCCCACCTCTGCAGTGCCACCGCGTGTCCCTCGCCAGCAGGGCCGTGACTCAGCCCACCACAAACCAAGAATCCCCACCTTTGCTTTTGGTATTCATGCTCTGCAATCTTGTTTTCTCCCCTTTTGTTTCCAGGATCTATTTGTGATGCCAGGGGTAAAAAAAAGGAGGAAAAAAGCAAACTAATTTCCATCGTCTTGGGATATTTCCATCTTCCCACAGCCACCTCCTGCCACCACTCTGGTGTCTGTGAGAGTCACCTGAGCTCTGCAGGGAAAGGAAGAGGATTCTGAAGTCTTCAAGAAGAAAAAAATCCTTCCCTGGGAGGGTGGGGAGGCCCTGGCACAGGTGCCCAGAGCAGCTGTGGCTGCCCCTGGATCCCTGGAAGTGCCCAAGGCCAGGTTGGAGCAGACTGGGGGAGTGGAAGGTGTCCCTGCCCATGGCAGGGGTGGCACTGGATGAGCTTTAAGGCCAAAATTCTAATTCTGTTTCACTGGTCTTCCCCAGTCAACCAAAATTAACCTGAATTCTCCCTGCAAGTCCTGGGCTCACTTCACTTCTGTCCCCATGTGCAGGAGAACCACCTCCCTCAGGAAAATTCCTACAAAAACCACTGGAAATGGCCCCAGAGCAGGACTTTCACTGGCAAAGCACCATCCTTGCCAGGCCAGTGGCATCAGAAAGGTTTCATCTGCCCCAATTGTGCCACACACCCTTCCCTCAGTGCCCTGCTCTCTGCTAAACCCCACCAGGGGTCTCAGAAAAGCTCAGTTTGGTTTTGGGGAGCTCACAGAGTTCCCAGCCTTCACAGTGCCAGCCTCCCTGATTAAGATAAACAATTTCTGTGACACTTTCCTAATTATGGAGAAGAGTTTCCTAAAGGGGACTGAACTCTCTGCTCTGCACTGATGGGAAAAGGAATAACTGACATAGTTGCAGCATTTTTCATACTGGAAGATCCAAAATCCTGCTGTAAACACAATCTGTGAGTGGGGATTGCTTTGCTCAGCACTGAAACACAACTTTGAAAGTGAAAAGGAGCAAGGGAAAGATTGTTTTGGGGGTTTAGGTCAGGAATTGGGAGGTTTCATAAAGAGGGCATTACAGTTTGGGGGAAGAATCACAGATTTGAGGACAATTCAAGCAGGTTGTGGCCCAGTTCCTCTCATGGGAAATACAGAGCAGTTGGATGAACATCCTGTTTAGGATTTTGCCTCTCTGACAAACCATCAGAGCTCTTCCAAAATGGATCCAGCCTTGTCCCTCCCAAATCTCTCTGTAAATTCCCTTTGAGGATTAGAAACACAATCATTGGGAATGGCATTGCTCAGGAATGCTCTAGTTCAGGGAAATGTTCTTCTCCTAATCCATGGAAAAGGAACTCAGAGCCAGCCAGGAGAGCCCCTGATTCCCAGGATTTGCCCATCTGTGCCACCTAAACCAGGCAAGAGCTGCCAACACACCCAGCCCAGGGAGCTGTTTTTCCCAGCTCTCCTGTTTTCCCCAGCTCCATCCTGGACTCTTGCACTGGGTTGAAGCTGTTTTTCAGGGGAGAAGAATAAACAGAGCTCTGAGGGACACTTGTGACTGTTTATTTGCCTGGTGCTTTTGCCTCCTTTCTTGGTCATAGTTGCAAGAAAACCTTTTCTTTTTTTTTCAAACTTCAATAGAAAAACAAATTAATGGTTTCCTCCAGCCATGCTCTGCTGGCCAGCAAGAGCAGCTCTCACCCACAAAGGGGGGGAATTGTGACCCTGAAAAGACTGGGAACAGGTCCCTGGCTTTGGAGAGAGGATGGGATCAAACATAAGGAATTGGATCTCCAGGGTGGCTCCACAGCCAGGAGTGCCATCTTCTGCTTCACCCCCCAGTGATGGGCACACAGTCACAGAATCCTGGGATGCTGAGGTTGGAAAAGTTCTCCAAGTCCATCGAGTCTGAGCTGTGCCCCATCCCCAGCTCATCCCCAGCCCAGAGCTCTGAGTGCCACCTCCAGGGATGGGATCCAACCCTCCCTGGGCACTTCCAGTGCCTGAGCTCCCTTTCCATGGGGAAATTCCTGCTGCTGTCCACCCTGAGCCTCCCCTGGCCCAGCCTGAGGCCGTTCCCTCTCCTCCTGTCCCTGTTCCCTGGCAGCAGAGCCCGACCCCCCCGGCTGTCCCCTCCTGCCAGGGACTTGTGCAGAGCCACAAGGGCCCCCTGAACTCCTTTGCTCCATCCTGAAGATCCACTCAGTGCAGAAGGAGGGACACACTCCAGGCAGTTCTTTTCCAGCTCTTCCCAGATATCCACCCTCCAGCCCCTCTCCTCCAGCTGCTTCCCTGCAGTCTCTCCTGCACTGCTGGATTTCCTGGCCCATCCCTGCAGGCTGTCAGCATTAAATGTCTTTTCTTTTGCCACCACTGACCCTCTTTCCCTGGATCCCTGCTCCTGGCTCATCCTGGGAGAACAAGTTCTTCCTGGCTGTTCTTCCAGCCGGGAGCTGCAGGGAGCGAACGCTGTGGACTGAGCTCCGTGCCCTGAACCTTCTCCTCTGACAGATGTTCCCTGGCTGCTCCTTCCTGCTCACCTCTGGAGCCAGGAGCAGCTGTCCACTCCCTCACCCCTACAGCTGGGAGTGACTCCATGAAAAATGGAAAAACACTGGATCAGGAGCAGATATCTGAGCTGTTTGCAGGAGTTTCCTCCCCACCTGCCTGGGGCAAGCAAAAATACAAAGCTAAAAGATGTTCCTCGAGCTGCTGGTCTGGGATTTGGGGATGTTTGACAATCAAGTGGATGGAAAGGAGGAGCTCTGTGGAGATCTGTGTGTTCTGATGGGGAAATGAGGCCAGGGCTGGATAGGGAATTCCAAAGCAGTGGGATAGGGAGGCAGAGAACATCCCCAGCTTGTGCTGAGGCTCCAGTGTGGTCACTCTGGTTCTTTCAACAGGGCTGTGTGTTCTTCTGACCCTAAATGTGGCTGGGAACAGGACAGCGTCCTGTGGGTGCATCTCATGGCCTGAGGGGGATTTCAGCTGCACAACTGGAAGAGCTTTGTCTCTGTGGTGCTCTGGAAGGGAGTGAGCTCAGCCCAGGCTCCCCAGCTCCTGCACCAGCTCCCAGAATCCATTCAGGCTCCTCCATCCCTCCCCCCATTTGCAGGATAACAAACCCAGTGATTAACAACCCTCTGAGGATGTGTTTCTCCAGGGCAGCAAGAACTCGTAGTACCAGTGCAGAACCTCAGGCTGCTCCACTGGAGCAATCTGGAGATGAAAACTGGAGATAGAGAGATGAGCTGCCAGGCCAGGATCCAGAAGGACATCTGAGAAATCAGGCAATTCTATTCCAAAGGCATAACTTTTTGTGTTCTCACAGCTACAAATATAGCTCCCAGAACAGGCTCTTCTCTGGCAGGGCTTGTCTATTTGGCTCATCACAGTAGTAGCCAGGCAGAGGATAAAGATCTTTGCTATCAACCCTTTTAGCTAAGAAATGGAGCTTAAATAAACCTTTTATAGACAAACATCTGGAGGAGGGTGGATGGAGTGAAACTGCGTTGGGAATTCACTCCAGCACTTCAGCAATTCTCTTTCTCTCTCCAAGCTTTCACAGTGCTCTTGCTCTTCTTCAGGGGACATCATTTACAGTTTCTCCCCTGAATTTTCCCCAAGATTTTCTGAATGATTGCTCTGTAATAGGGCCACGGGGTTGATAAGAGGACTGGAGCACATTCCCTATGGAAGCAGGCTGAAAAAGTTTGGGATATTCAGCCTGGAGAAGGTTGTGTGGACACCCCTCAGCCTCCTCCAGTATCTGAAGGGGTTCCAAGGAAGCTGGAGAGGGACAATGCATCAGGAACTGGAGGAACAGGACAAGGGGAATGGTTCACACTGAAAGCGGGGAAATTTAGGTTGGATACATGGAAGAAATTATTTTCAGGTGTTTGGGAGGTCCATCTGATTAGGATTAGCAGGATCTTTGTTGTTTGTCAAGCAATTTATCTTCCTGATTTACCTCTTAGGTCCAGTGGAATGCCAGGGTAAGCCATGTCTTGGACCAGGAGGCCCCCACATCCCTCAGCTCTTCAGACCCTCTGTTAAGACATTCTTGTGCAGTAAAAGCAGTGCCTGGTTATACATTTGAAATGTGCTACTGCCCAGAATATCTAAATGCAGCTTTGGAATTGCCCTTCTCCCCTGTTTATCTGTTTCCCTTGAAACATCCCAAGCATGAAATCCCCTAGACTGGAGCCCTTTCTGAACTCCCAGCCTGACAGAGCAGCTCTGTCCATTCGAGGCCATTCCACCTTGTCCAGCACCCCAGGCCCTTGTAAACAATCTCTGTCCATCTTCTCTGGAGCTCCTTCAGGCCACAGTTAAGTCACCCCAAAGCTTCTTTTCTCCAGGCTGAACAATCCCAACTCTCCCAGGTCTAATCCCCAATTCCATCTTGGGCAAATTTTAGGGCCAAAGCTTTCAGCTTTGCCACCCTGAGGTCCTCTGAGAGAGTTTAGTGACAATCCTTATCTGTGGCTTGGCTCCTTCACCCTTTATAGCTACAAAGAAAACTGTCCTTTCTTGGCCTATAGCCTAACCTTTGATGTCTTTCCAAGTGCTTTTCAACTGTGTTTTCATTTATGGGCAGCTAAAATTTTCCCAGTGAAGATAAAGGGGTTTTTTTTTGTCAGTGTCACATATGTGGTTTGCTGTGAAGAATGTGTGAAAATGCCTTTCTCAGCAACCTTTGTGGGTCCCAGTGATCTGCAGACATCGTCCTGAAAACTTCCTCTGCTGCATAAACAAAGCAGGAGGGACCAGAGCTGGAGGTGTCACATGAAACTTCATGCCTCACACCGAAAATCAAATGATAACCATGGTTTCTTCCCATTCTAACTCTGTAAACTTGTGAATTGATTTAACACCCCATGAAATACTCAGGGAAATACTCTCAGCTCATAAACCCAGCCTGGCCAATCACTGAACCAAGGCTTGAACTGTTCATAGCATTTCTTTCTTTGGTCACTTCAATTTGAGACAATTTCTTCATCTTTATGACTTGCAAAGAATATCCTGAAAAGTCCCATTTGATGCCAAATAAACAACCTCATTTTTGGTTTATATTTGAGTTGCCAGTATGATTTCCAAAGATCTGGCTGTGCTTGGGCTGGATTTCATGTTTAAAATAATGTTTGACCTTAACAGATTCTTAAACCTTGCCAGCTCTTCACTGTTTATTTTCTTTTTTTCCCCCTTTTTTCCTCCCATTCCCCCATGGATAGAATTCCATGAGAACACCCTGCCTTCTCCCCTTGGATTTTGGGAGCTTCTCCCCTGTCCCTCCATCACTGTGACGTCCCCTTTGAAGCCAGAACTATTCCTGGGGGAAAACCCTTTCCATGACGATGGATGTGATTGATCTGTGAAGCAGCACAGGGCAAAGGAAGACCCAGGAATTACTTTGATGTATAAATAATGTACTTTTGAGGGTGTTCTAAGGTAAACAGGCAGGGACTCTGTTACCCTTCAGCTCCTGTCTCACTCTTGAGACACATCACTGTGGAATAATCAATTTGTCCTAAATTTAGTCTTTCCATCGCTGCCAGGTCGAGTGGAGCTCTTTAATCTTGAAGGAGCCAGGAGAGTTCTGCAGAATCCTCCAGGAATAAACACACAGTAGTGGGCATCCCTCTCCCAAAGTGCTTTTCTGGAATGCCAGGACCCTGGGGGAACCAGAGCCCTGCACATCAGGTGCAGGCTGAGCAAAAGCCAAGAACCTCAGCTTTCCATCCTTACTCCACCTCCTCCTCCTTTGCACACCTTTTCATGTGTGTCCAGACCTTGGAGGAGAAGCTGCTCTGAACCCAGCCCAAGGGGAGGGTCCCGAGGTGGGGAGCAGGAGAGGGAGCAGTGCTCCCAGAAAAAGGTCACTGCCATTCCCAGGACACTTTCCTGCCATTCCACCTCCTTGGTCCGTGGGAGCAGGGCAGCCTGGCACCTGCAGAGAATTTTGTTTTTCCATTTATCTGCCAAATGAAGCCCAAATCCCTTTCTCCACCTTTAATCAAAGCATTTGGAGAGAATTTCCCAGTTAATACACACAGCCACTTATTGGCTCTGTCTCCTCCTCAGCTGAAGTTAATTCAGAGAATAATGGAGGAACTTTATCTATTAATTAAAAATAATGACTTTATAAACTGGCAGATGTGTTAAACTTCAAAAGACCTGCCTTGAAGCCCAATAGGAACAGGCAATTTGCAAGCTGGAATAATAAAGGAAATTGCCTTGGAATGGGTTTATCCTGCGAGATGAAATCCTCTCCAGCCATTAGAAACTGCAAAGGGAATTAATTGTGGCTGGTAGTCCTTAGATTAACCACATTTAGCACCCTATTTCAGAGGTGTGAACACTTCTCTTGTACCAGGAAAAACTGGGAAAGGGCATTTTCCCCCTCCAAGGTAAAGTCACAAAGAAGCTGTTGCAGCGATTCCCATTTGTTTTCTTCCCAATTGTTTCCAGATTGCAGCTGCTCATTTTGCAAACAGAAGGAGTCCAGCTGGATGCTTCATGCTCCTCACATCCCCAACAGCAATAAAAGCTCTGCTACCTTTAATGTCACAGCAGAGAACAGCAAAGCCACACTTTGTTGCCCAGGAGCGGTCATGGATGGTTACACGGCCTCACCAGAGCTTTGGAGATGATAAAACTTGGAAATGAGCACTAAATCCTGGAAAAATTGCTAGAGCACAATATAAGATCTAGAAGTATTGGAGAGCATCCGAAGGAGGGACACGGGGATGGGAAGGGTCTGGAGGGGCCATGGAGGAGCAGCTGAAGGCGCTGGGATTGTTCAGCTGGAGGAGGCCGAGGGGGGATTTTTCAGGGTTTGCAGCTCCTGGGACAGGGACAGCAGCCAGGGAAGGGCTGGAGCTGGGCCAGGGGAGGTTTGGGTTGGGTATCACAAAAGGTTCTTCCCCCAGAGGATGCTGGCACTGCCCAGGCTCCCCAGGGAATGGTCCCGGCTCCAGGAGAGCTTGGACAGCGCTCCAGGGATGGAGCTGGGATTGCTGGGGGTCTGTGCAGAGCCAGGAGCTGCCCTGGATGATCCTGTGGGTCCCTTCCAGCTCAGGAGATTCTGGGATTCTCTGATTTTCACATGGGTGACACAGACAAGCCCCAGAGCTGCCTGCAGCCCTCCAGGTGCCCTTCCCACTGTGGGGAGAACAGGGGAATGCTTTGGGGTTTGGAGGGACAGCTGCACTGGGCAGAGCTCTCATTGCTCACTCTCCTGTTAAAACAGAAACATTTCCACAGATTAGACAGCAAAACCATTGGGTGAGATGTTTTCTTCCCACTGCCAAGCACAAGGGGTGTCAAATATTGACTCCAGACTCATCAGGCCTGCAGGAGAAAAGTGGAGAGAAAAGTGCGGCCTGTGCTCTGGGGCCTGCAAGGTGACACCCTGAATTACCTGTGGCTCACTTGGTGGCTGGGAGGGCACAGATTATTTAGATTATTTGGATTATTAGCTCCTGGATTTTCTCAGAGCTGCCCCAAACATGTCCCAGGTGCCCTGTCCTGAATCCCCAAGTGTCTGTGTGGAAGCTGCTGGACACCTGTGAGGAGCTGGCTGTGTGGTACTGGCTCTCCTCCTGATTTCCAGCTGCCACTTCGATTAAAAGGAGCTAAAAATACCCAAATACTCTCCTGACAGCATTTTCCATCGAAGCAGGAGGAGAGGGATGCTCTGCAGGCACGAATGAGGTTGTATTTAGGTTGTGTTTATTCGGGCAATGAGGGAAATCTGGATTTCTTGCCCCTGCAATGATGAGTTCAGGAAGTTCTTTGAGGGACAGGCAGGATTTTTTTCAGCTGGGGATGCATCAGGCATCCAAACAAATAAATATGAGAGCATGGAGAGCCCAGGCAGGCCCTGTCCCCACCCTGCCAGTGACAGCAGGACAGCACAGGAGCTCGGCCAGCGTGGTGGAGCAAGGCCTGCCTGCTCAGATCTGCGTGTTCCACCCTCCTGACAGCTTTACAACACAAACTCCCTCCTCAAACCTGGGAAAGAACTCATCTGCTGCTTGCTGCATCCTCCCCACCTCCTGCTCTCACTCATGATTTTAGGAGTGTGAGTTCACAGCAGTGAGGATTGAGCCTAGAGATGGGATCCAGCTCAGGGAAAAGCATCAGGATCTTTGCAAGTCTGTCAAATTTGGGATCAGAGGAGTGGAAAGAAACCCGCAGTCACCTCCCACACCTCTGCAGGAGGCACCTTTCCCCTCTCCTTTCAGAAATCTGTGCTTGTCTGGAGAGCTTTAGCCAGGTTTATCCTACACTTCTAAATGAAGGGGTTTTGTGTTGCACACCTGCACTGGGCAGAGCTCGCTGCTTCCAGCCTGGCAGTGATGGGTAAGGAGAAAACCGGCTGGAATGTCCCCTCAGGATTTGTGGCAGGTTCCCTACAGCACCTTTCCCTCAGCCCTGCTGTGAAATCCATGTTCTCTGCATGGAAATCCCAGCCAAAGCCAAAGCCCCTGGCTGCTACAAACCCGTGTGGGTGATTTAGGTGTGATTTGGTGTGAGAGTAAAACAGATGCTGAAAGCATTTTGTTCTTCTGAGAGCAAAAATTTCTCACAAAGCGACACTTGTTGGGTGGAAAGGGAAGGCACAAGAACTCCTCCTCAGAAAAACCAGCAGTTCAAAACAGAAATGGTGGAGTCTTGCTCTTGAAAGTTACTGTGACAAAAAAAATCCCAAAGAAGATGGGGAATATTTGGGTACCCATCAGCCTCAGCCTCCCAACACCTTCCCACCCAGGCCTTGGTCCCACTGCAATCCAGTGAATCCAGTTGGGAAGTTTGTTTGTGTCCCAGCCTGGAGGAGGGAACAGCACCTTCAGGAATGGTCAGGGAATGGAAAGATATCGAATGCCCCCCCAAAAATAGCAGCTATTCCACAGCCCAGAGCTTGGAGGTCCTGTGTGGATAAAAGCAGAAGGGAACAGCAGCATATGGTGAAGTGCCTGATGCCAAGTGGAATTTTTCCAGGCATGTTTGAGGACCTCAGGTTGAAGTGCTGCTCCCAAGGCCTCCCTCAGAGCTTATATTTAACCAGGCTGCATTTGCTGGCAGCCAGGGTGGGGTGGGCAGCACCCAGCACATCACCCTTCTCCCAGAAAAACCTCTTTAAAGGGCTGGAAGAGGATTCTGGGGCAAAGGCAAGAAATGGTAAGAAAAAAGGAAAGTTCAAACATGGTTTCCTGCTTACAGTGGATGTCACACTCAAGGCAGTGCACAGGAGCTTCAGGTGCCTCCAGCAGCTCTCCCAGACATCCACAAACTATTCCTTGGACAGTCTAAAATATTTTTTCTTTTCTTTCCCCCTGGAGCCCTTCCCCAGCAGCAGGAATGCCCAGCTGGAGAGCACAGCCCTGGCTGCTCACCTCTGTCCCAGCAGGAAGAGCACCCAGCTCATCCAGGGAGCATCCCTGGGGCTCCCAGCCCCATCCCAGCCCTGCAGGAAACCTGCAGGAAGCTTTAGGATGTGTGGGCAGCAGGCACCAGGCTGCAAAGGGCTGCCTGGATTGCTCAGGCTTTGAGCACCATCTCCTGTCCTGTTGGCTCGGCTCCATCCAGGTGCTGGGGCAAACTCCGAGGAGCAGATTCTTCTGCTGGCCTCGGTCCATAAATCCCACAACCACGAGATAGCATCATGCTTTCCAGGCCTGGATAAAGAGCCTTTTAGGCTTCTGAATTCCTGAGCCTCTCCACACGGTGTGAGGCCAAGGAGGCAGATTGACCTCCAGGCTTTTACTGGGAGACGCTTCACTTCACCCAGCTCGGAAATTTTATCTTGTCTCTCCTCTGAAGGAGTTCTGTGCTGTTTTCCTTTCAGGACTCTGGAGTGATCCAGTCACCAGGAGCTCTGGCATGTTTGGCAGCAGTGAGAGCTTCAGCAGGGAGGCATTTTCCTGGAGCTAAAAGCTCCTGCCTGTAACGGGACACTCAGCGCTGGCGGGGTCACTCTTGACGTCAATGGCACTCGCTGGCTCCTGTCCTGGGGGATATCGATGCACAGGCACCCCTTGCCCTCACTTTCCCCCTGCTTGGAAGCAGGAGACACCTCCCTGCAGGCCCATGTGCCATCTGCCACCACCCTGGCTCCTGCTCGGGCTCCTCAGGGACATCCCGCTGGTGAATATTCCCAAATTCACATCCCCTCCCTAGCTCTACCAACACCAGGATCTGCCTCCAATAAAAATGTCCCTCAACTTCTGTCACTCTGATCAAACCCCACAAAGTCTGGAGACTCTTGCCCCCCACCAACAGCAAATTGTGTCCCTGTGGGTCCCCCTCAGTGCCTGGAAGCAACGCCAGCACTGGAACCACAACGCTGCTGCTCCCAGCTGGACTGGGAAGGGCACAGCTGGACTGGGAGAGGGCACAGCTGGACTGGGAGAGGGCACAGCTGGACTGGGAGGGGGCAGAGCTGGACTGGGAGGGGGCAGAGCTGGACTGGGAAGGGCACAGCTGGACTGGGAGGGGGCACAGCTGGACTGGGAAGGGCACAGCTGGACTGGGAGAGGGCACAGCTGGACTGGGAAGGGCACAGCTGGACTGGGAGGGGCACAGCTGGACTGGAAGAGGGCACAGCTGGACTGGAAGCAGGGCTGGAGCTGGAGCTGAAGCAGAGCAGGCTGCTGGGATCACCCTGCTGAGCATTGTAGTGCTTCTCTCACTCCCTCAGACTGAAAATCTCACCCCATGCTGCTTTTACACCCTCACACCTTGTTGAGACACTGAGTTCCTCTGCACTGGATTTGTTTCCAGCCTCCCAAATTGGAAATAATGTTGCAATTGTCCCTACAGTTCCATGTGGTCTTGTCCTCCTTTCCATAAATATTTTTCTGCTTGTCCCAGAGTATGAAAGCTGGGACTGTTTGGTGATTTTTAAAGGGATCAGAGCTAAACATGTTGATAGGGGTGATGTGTGTTGGGAAGCACAAATTCCCTGGAGAAGCCCACTCTAATCCTGGGGAAAACCACTTAGCAGTGCTATAAATGAAACAAAATCTGTTCTGATTTTATTTGAAAACAACAACAACAACAAAAATACAGCTCACACAGCGAATTATTTTGGGGAGTAATAATTGCATAATCAGGGCTAAAAGTGGATATTCTAAAAAGAAATGTGTGGGGTAATGCTGATCATTACCAGAAAAAATAGCAGCACATGCTTGGGGAGCTCAAGCAGGGGAAAACAGAGAGCCCCCAAAATAGCAGCTATGAACCAGGTTGTATTTTAAACCTCCTGGGAGCCAGAGCAGAGGGCCAGGAGCCAGGGACACGTGGGATCTGCGCTGGGACAGGGCTGTGCTGCAGATCCCCACTCACAGCAGCGCACAGGAGCCCTGGGGTGGCAGCAGATGTTGTCCATGCCAGGGGTGCTGAGCCAGCAGAGCTTCTCTCTGCCCACTTTATCCCTGTTTACCACCAGGGAGCCAAGCAGGGTCAGCAGGATGGCACAGAGGACACCTGGTCTGAAACAGAGAAAAAAAAAGGAAAGAAATATGATCCAGGGGTTTTTCACCCCTTCTAGATTTGGAAACACCACGTGAATCTTAATGGTGCACTGTAAGTTATTACCAATCACCTCAACAGGCAGAATGGGAAAATAAGGAGGAAGGGGCACTGTTTTACTTCAATCCACTGTAGGGACCTAAAGCTCATCCCCATCCCATCCCTGCCATGGGCAGGGACACCTTTCACCATCCCAGGCTGCTCCAAGCCCTGTCCATGCTGGCCTTGGGCACTTCCAGGGATCCAGGGGCAGCCACAGCCTCTCTGGGCACCCTCATAGGGAGGGATTTTATTCCCAACATTCCATCTAAACCCTGCTCTCTGTCAGTTTGATCCATTTCCCCTTGTGCTGTCAGTCCAGGCTCAACACAGCTGTGCTGTGGGGGAATAAATGGCAGAGCACTGGGCATCAACTGGAGGCAGCCCTGGTGTCTGCGAGGGTTTGGTGGCTGCAGCAGGGTGCCAGCTCTGCCCTCTGTGTGCAGCACAGCCACAGGGACGTGGTGACACTCATCTCTGGGCCCAGTCACTCACCTGAGCAGTGAGCTGGACCTGGCCACAGCCTCTCCATCCTGGCCATAAAATAAAAGCCTGACTGTGTCCCTGTCCTTCCCGGAAAGCTGCTCTCAGAGGAGAGCATTCCCACCACAGCAGGAGCAGCGCCAGCACTGAACCTGGCATGGGAACAAGGAGTTCTTCCTGTGATGGATGGATGGAAAAGCAGGAAGAGCAAGGTGGAACATTGCTGCAGCCCCCAGTGCTGGTGGCAGATGTCCAGCCCTGGTACACTGGCTGGTTTGTTCAGTGCCCTGCATGGAGAGCAGGCTGCTGAATAGGCACAGTCAGCCTGCTCCCCTGGCAGCTGGGCTGGGGACTGGGGGCAGGATGGTGACAAATCCTGCCTGGCAAGACCCACAGGAGACAGGACTTGTTGTGATGGCTGGATAATCAGTGTGGCACAGGAGGTTCTGCCCAGCATCCATCGCTGGGATGGAGTGACCTCCTCTGATGAAAGGCCCTTGCTTAGGCCCAGGCAGCAGCGCTGGCTCACTCGGGAGCTGAATCCCTCTCTCATTTCGCATTCAAGTGCTGGAATGAATTAATAATGGCAGGAATTAAATGCCAGGTTGTTTTCTGTGGGCCTGGCTTGCCCTCACCCAGCTGTTTACATTGACTGCAGCACCTGGCACAGCTCAAGCCCTGGAAGGTAAAACACAGCCACAGTCAGGGGCTGCCTGTCCCATTCCCTGGCCTTGCTTCATGTGCTTGGCCCTGACACCAAATTCACAAGCTGAATTTGACAGGAAAAGGAGAATGGCCTCAACCTGCCAGAGAGTAGAGTTAGATGGGGTGTTAGGAAGGATTTTTTTTCTTGTGAGGGTGGGCAGGCCCTGGCACAGGTACCCAGAGAAGCTGTGGCTGCCCCTGGATCCCTGGAAGTGCCCAAGGCCAGGTTGGATGGATCTTGGAGCAGCCTGGGACAGTTGAAGTGTCCCTGCCATGGCAGGAGTGGCACTGGATGAGCTTTAAGGTCTCTTCCAACCTAAATATTCTGTGATTCTGTGAAAAGGAGATGGAAAGGGCTGTGGAAGAGCCTCTCCTGCAGGGCTCATCCCATTCCCCACCTCCTGTTGATTATTTCAAGCATTTCCCCTCAGCTCCATCCCTGTGCTCACCTGCATTGGGAAGGAATCTGGGAGCAGGGGGATGCAGCCACATCCTCAGTGGCCCCACAAATGCTCTTTTGTGCCTCCACTCTCCACCTGCACAGGCAGCAGAGCCCCAGGGCAGTGACCAAGGCCACGCCAGCACCAAAACCCAAATCCTGGGATACAGCTCAGTGCCATTCTCCAGTGACCTGCAAGGCTCCACATCCCAAGGCTGAGTCTGGGGTGAATAGGGAAATCAGCTTTTAATTTCTAATTGGAGGAAAAGATTCTCTGGCATCGCTTTGAGAAGGAACAAAAACCCTGCAGTGTTCATTTACACACCGCCCTTCCCTCGTGGTGAGTTCAATGAGAGGAGCCTAATGATCCTTCCTCAAAGTGCAGGAATTTATTTTACACATCCCACGGAGCTGGAAGGCAGAGGAACACACACTGTGGGGTCTCGAAAGGTCTTTGAGACAAGCTGGGGAGGGACAGCCCTTCCAATCTGTTGTTCCAACTCTTGGGAATGTGGGAGCTCCTCGAGGCCAAAGTGTCCAGGAGCAGAGCGGCTCTAAATGAGCAATTCTGCAACTGCAAATAATCTGTGGTGAGAAACAGCTGGTGAATTACCAGCCCTGCTCCCCACGGCCCAGGGGAAGCTGGGCAGGACAGAACGTTCATTTATTGGCACAGCCCTGCTGTTTGCTTTTCATTTCATCCCACTTTCACAACCAGCCCTGTTTGTGGCTCGCTGGGGGTGCCATATGCCCCTAAAATGCCACCACACTTCATTAAAACATGAGTGGAAGAGTGAGAAGCCAGCTGCCAACTCCCTTGGGGTGAGAGGGCTCTCGTTTGCACAGGAGCCAGGCTCTGCACGGAGTGAAAATTCAATATTGGGCTCTTGGGATTGTTTGTTTTATGGCTTGGAAGGTGCCAAGAAAGTCTCCTGCCTTCAGCAAGGGATGGCAGGGGGACAGAAGGATGAAGGAGGTGCAGTGCTCTGACCCTGCCTCTGTTGGAGTGTGACATTCTCCCTCTTACTCCCTCTGAGAATAAAGCTGGGCTCCCAAATACAATAAAAGTAGAGAAATAAAGCTTAATTTCACAAAAAGAGGTGTAAATAGGCACATGTGAAGCCATGCTTTGCTGGGGTTACCTTCAGGCACTGCACACCAGGACTCTGCAGTTCTAGGCTTGGCCCTGGTGTTAATTTGCCACTAATCAGCAAATTAACACATTTCCTGACTGCTCCCTGTCCATTTTCCCATCAGCAGCAGCAAAATAACAGCGTGGAGCACTGAGAGGTTCTTTGTTAATGGTTACAGACCTTCCTGAGATTTATTGCCTGTTTATCGCAGAATGATGGAATGACCTGAGCTGGAAAAGGATCCTCCAGTTCCACCCCATGGCAGGGACACCTTCCACCATCCCAGGCTGCTCCAAGCCCTGTCCAGCCTGGCCTTGGACACCTCCAGGGATCCAGGGACAGCCAAAGCTGATGGGAAAAGGATGGAAAGGAACCCAAAGGCAAAGCTGCCTTCCCTGTCAGGAACTTTGTGTAGGTGTTTCAGGGTATTCTCAGGAGGAATTTCTTCCCAGAAGAGTTTCCAGTGAAGGGAATCCATCCTGCAAACCACTCTGGCAGGAGTTTCACCAGCCAACCCCATTTGTAACCACTGATAAAAGTGTATTTATCCCATAAATTCCCTGTAAAATAACTATAACAGAGCCTGGGCTGTGCAGGGAGTTGCTGATGCCCCTAAAAACAGCTCAGCCTGGCCCAGAGGGTTCCTCCCTTGTCCTCTGTCCTTGTTTCTTCAGGAGGATCACTGGGAACACCCTAAAAACTCAAACTGCACATCAGGAAAAAACCCAGAGAGGGGAGAGGGAGGAAAGAGCAGAGAAAACCCATCAATGGAGACACAGAGAGGAGAATGCTGAGCAGATAAATAAAATCACTTCCAGCCCATTTCAAGAAGCAGCAGAGAGGGAGAAATTACAGGAGGGGTTGGGATGTTTCGACCTCTCTCCTGCAGGGAATGAGGAGAGGATAAACAGAGGATAAACCTGACCCTTTATCACAGTTATCTGCAGGGGGAGGGTGAGATCAGCTCCAGTATGGGATGGGTGCCTCCTCAAGCTTTGCATTTCTGCCATGTCCAGGAGGTTCCTGACCCCAATCCCTGTGAATTTTTTTGAATTGCCATAATAAAAATCCCTTCTTTGCTGAAAATACTGAGAGGAATTGAATAAACCTCTTGAGTAAAGTGGATTTATTGCCTTTATTGAGTCAGGGGATCCAGAGGGACCTTCACTCCTCCTTTTTCCTTTTTTCTTCCCATCTTTTCCTGCCAGAGCTGCCCCATCCCAGATCCCTGGAGAGACCAAGGCAGGGAAAAAGGCTCTTGGGGGTCCTTCTGAATCTTTTTTTTTGGCCTTTTTCCCCTTGGAGGGAACTTTCTGATGGTTGATTTTTTTCCCCCAACAATTTTTGAGCTTCTCAGCATCCACGTGGCCCAAGCAGATTTGGTATCCTGGGAACTCCTGGCAGTTATTGACAGAAAATGCTGTTCCAGCAGAGGCTGATGATAAAGCACAGATGGGAACAGGTAGGAGCTGTCTGTAAACAATTATTGGATGAAAAGCCTGTGATTACAGCAGAATTTGAGACTGAAGCAGCTGAGACTTGAAGATGATGCTGTGGGAATTGTTTCTCAGGAATCCTCTTCTCCAAAAAAGGCTGAATTCTTCAAATCCTTCTAATCACTGAAGTTGAGGTGGGGAAAAAAAGCATTTTGATAAAGTCAAACCTCACATTGTTTCAATATTTTTAAAAGCAAACGTTCTGTTTAGGAGCTAAAACCAAAGTAATTTTAAATTTGATATGTTAAATTTTAAATATTTAAATATAGTTTGTTTTTGCAGTTGACCTTTTCTTTAAAAAACATAAAGCAAAATAAGAGGTTTTTTTTGTTTTTTAAAAGAAAAGAGGCTTGAAGGTGTTAAATTATCCAAAATGGAAGCAAAATGAAAGGTTTTGAGTTGAACTAGAATAATCTTTTTCTTCAGGCTGAGGCCCTGGACATGCTTTGGACCATTCCTGGGTGGGGTTTGGCCAGCAATTCTCCATGACTCCAGAATTATTTGGGTTGGGAGGGAGTTTAAAACTCATCCCATTCCACCTCCCTGCTGTGTCAGGGCCACCTTCCCTGGCCCAGGTGGCTCAAGCTCCATCCAAGCCCTGATGCTTTGGCAGCTCCCAAAGGAGCCCTGGTGAGAGATCCAGCACGTCCAGGAGATGGAGCTCGGCCCGGGAGCCCCAGGGTGCTGGACAGGGCTGGACACACACACAGAACCCTCCCTGCAAGGAGCTGCTGACCCTGAAGTCATCCCTGAGCTCTCCAAAGCTTGGATGAGGAGCTGAGCTGAGTTATTCCCTTCCCACTCGCAGCATCCAAACCTGGAAAAGGTCATGGAACATCCAAACCAGGAGAAGTCCTTCAGAAGGGCCCTGAGCTGCAGGGAAAGGCTCTCCCTGCCCTGGGATGCTTCACCCTGACAGGAATGATGGGTTTGTCTCCACAAACGAGCTGCTGGTAAATCAAACCAGCACTGAGAGATAAAAGAAATAATGGGAAGGATTCCACTGACTGATGAATGGAAGAAAATATATTTGCCTTTCCAAACAAACTGCAGGTGTGCTGATAAATTAAATTGGATATTGAAAGATGAAAGAGACAATGGGGAAACACCATAAATTCCATAAGAATTAAAAATTAAGAGGGAGGGTTCTACATTAGAGGGGAATCTCAGGTGTCAGGCATTCTGGGGAGTCTGTGCCTCTCAAGTACCTCAGGCAGTGGGGAAAGAGAGAGGGACACGGCCGGGAAATTGGGATAAAAAGGAGATAAAAATCGGAGAGACCCCAGGGGAATGGCCCATGACCTCTCCCTTTATTGGAATAAAGTTACAGGACTCCTCTGTCTCCTTTTTGGACATAAACCCCTGGTGTTTGTGGATTCATTTCCCTGACAATCCCAAGCAAAGCTGAGCTTTTCCCACCCTGGGAGCTGGAGAAGGAAGCTGTGCTCCCTGGAAAACCACGTGGATTTATGCTGGTGCTCCAAGAATGCAGACACTGCCTGGTTTTATGGGATTTAGAGCTCAGCAGAGGCTGTGGGCTCTCCAGCAGGAGTTTGGGGACCAGGAGAGCTCCCACGAGGCTGCACAGCCCCACAGTCCCCTCCTGGCTGCATCCAGCCTGCATTTCCTGGAAAACAGGGAGCACAGCCCTGCCAGACACACACACCTCATCCTTCTCTGGAGAGCCAGCAAGGGAAAACAGATCTTCTTCATTTTTCCTGCCTTTGGGCTGGGGGAAAATGAGGATTTCACAGCTGGTGAGAGCAAAACCTTTTAGGGCCCTGTGGGGTGGGCAGATGTGCAGCATCAATGTGGCCACAACCCCACACTGAGGAGGGGAATTTTAGGGTGATTTTGGGCCACTGATGCCAGGCCCTGAGCAGTCACAGAGATTTATCAGGGCATGGTCACCATGAGCTTGGGAGAGTGGCAGAAACTGCTCCAAGGCTTCTGGACAAGCAACAAGAGGAGCTGGTTGGCTCTCAGATGTTCAGAGGAAAATGAATTATTTTGAAATACTTTGAAATCCTTGTGCTCAGCGAGGCTGCAGTTCCCAGCTGGGAAAGGGGAAGAGCAGCCCCTGCTTTGGGGGAAGGAATTGTCACCTGCAGGTGACCCCAGGTGAGCTGTGGTGGCCACACCTGAAGGATGGGGTTATCCAGAGGCACCTGGATAAGGAGAAGGGAAAGGATTCTGCCCCTCTGCTCCACCCTGGATCCAGCACAGGAAGGAGCTGCTGGAGCCGGTGAGGAATGGATTTGGCCTCCTGTGAGCTGTAAATGGAGTTTTTCACTCCGTGGGGAACACAAATTGGGAACACAAATTGGGATCCATGGACAGACAGCTCAGCATGGCCAGTGCACACAAATCCTGAGGATGCTCATCTCCAGGGCAGGACTGGGGTGGGACCCACCTGGATTCTTCTCTTTTATCCCCTCAGCCAAACCCTAGGGCAGAAATCTGCTTTGTTTTGTTGTTTTGTTTTTTTTTTCTGAGGAGTTGGGGTTTGGTTTTTTTTGCAATTGTTTTCCTTGGCCATTAAGCCAGGCAAGGGAAATGCTCTGCAGCCTGACACAAAGCCACTCCCTCCTGATTTTAAACACAATGTCAGCAGTGAATAAACAGGAAAAAACCTCTCCTGCTCAGCAGAGCCTTTCCCAGGGAATGTCTCCTCTGGACCTGCTCTTGGGAGCTTGGAAACGCTGAAGGTGTAAAAATAGCACCTGCAGAGTCAGCAGCCAGCCCTGCTCCTGGACAACTTGTATGGCTTTTTTTTTCCTGGGCTTTATTTATTTTCCAAAACCTGTTCCAAGCTCTCTGGAAGGAAGTGGGGACTCTCCCTGGCCACCTCAGCCCTGTGAGATCCTGGACAAGATTCCACCTGAGCCAGCCCTGCTTCTGCAGGGAACAAACCACAAGAATGGATTTCCTGGGGAATTGAGGGCCTGGAATATTCCTAGGGAGAGATTCTGAGGAAAACCCAGTCCTCAGCAGAGCCAAAACCCCCAAAGCCAGCTCAGAATGTCCCCAAAATCCCCTCCCATCCCTGCTGTGTCTGGGCTGCTCCAAAGTCACCCTGTTTTCTCTTTCTGTTGTTGGGGTTTTTATTTTCCTTCTTCTGTTTTTGGGGTTAAAGCCAAGTGAAAATTATCAGAAATAGAGGTGGAAAGGATTTTTTCCCTCATGGAGAACACATCCAGGTTTCCCAGTGATCTTTTTGCTCTCTGCAGGGTGCTGAGGAGGATGCTGGGCTGCAGGGAAAGCTAAAATCCAGCCTGGGATGGGTTTGACCAGCAAATCCCTCAGAGAATCCTATCCCTGGGCATTCCCAGCTCCAAACCAGCACAAGACCCACTACATTTTAACACTTTCTATCACCTCCAGGCTGCTGGAGTCCAGGCACGGCCGACAGGAGCAGGGAGCAGCCCCAGGCTGCGTTTCCTGAGCCTCACACCAAGGCTGAGCAGAAAATCCCAACAAACAGCATCCAAGCCAGGCTGGATGTGCCAGCTCCCGCTTTGCTGTGGCACAGAGCAGGAATACAAACGGGAGCAGAGAGAACCCATCACCAAGGGGAACAGCCTGGGCTCTCACAAGGCATCCCCAGCAGCTACTCCTGCTTCTGGGGCTGAATGCTGCGAGTTCCCCGGCCGTGTGAAAGAAGGAAAGGACATGCCGTGTGATGAGCTCCCGTTCCCATGCCAACAACCCTCCAGCACCACAAAGGACATTCCCCCTCCTGGCCAGGTTTTAGCAGTGTCTCGCTAAGCCCTGCTGCTGCTTTTGGGGACACAGAAATCAGCCAGCGCTCCTGGAGGCTCCGAGTGCAAGAGACTGGGATCTGGCTCATAAAAACACAAAGACAGCTTTAAACAAGCCCAGCTGAAGTGGCACAATCTGTCAGTCCCTTATCTAAGGCGGCCCTTCTATTTTTGGCTCTTTGCTGTGCCATATTTTGTCTGTGTCTATTGTACTTTTTGGCAGCAGTTCTCCAGCACCAGCTCCTTTCCTAACGATGCTGGAGCAGATGACATCCCCCATCTCTGCCACCGGGGTGGATTGGATGCTCCTAAACCCAGGAATAACATGCTCAGAGGGTGGAATTCAAAGTTTTGAAGCCCCAATTCTCTGACACAAAGTCTGGCACAGGCAGTACCACGAAGTGCTCAGAAAATGAGACAAAGTCTCATCAGACAAAATCTGTTCTTGCATCCCCACGTTCTCCATCAACTGCAGCTCCTTTCCTAACGATGCTGGAGCAGATGACATCCCCCATCTCTGCCACACGGGTGGATTGGGTGCTCCTAAAT
This sequence comes from Parus major, assembly GCF_001522545.3. Classification (NCBI taxonomy): domain Eukaryota; kingdom Metazoa; phylum Chordata; class Aves; order Passeriformes; family Paridae; genus Parus; species Parus major. The sequence goes on from NC_031782.1 coordinate 1,837,482, forward strand.
CCAGGAATAACATGCTCAGAGGGTGGAATTCGAAGTTTTGAAGCCTCAATTCTCTGACACAAAATCTGGCACGAGGAGTACCTGAACATGCTCAGAAAATCAGACAAAATCTGCCCTTGCATTGCTTTCTTCCCAGAGCCATCCCTTTACTGGTGACACAGGGATCTGCAAGAGCTCCCATAGACCCAGACATGAGGAGAGAATCATTATTCCTGTTTAAACCAACGTGGTTTTACCATAGCAACTCCCCAAGAAGGAATCAACAGCTTCTGAGCAAACAAACACTTATTAAAGCACCCTTCTGAAATATTTATGCTTTGCTCCCCAAAGCCCACTAAGTGCAGGGCACTGCCTGGCTCCAGGAGTGGCAGGAGAGCCTTTTTTCTGCTGCCTGGCAAAGTGGAAAAACCATTCTTCAGCATGGTGTTTATCAGGCTGGAGCTGAGGCAGCTCCTCACAACGTGACTGGAAGGAACTGGGAGATGGAATCAGCTCCAGCAGGGAACAGCCTGGCCTCGAGCCTCCCCTCAGGAATGGGAAAGGAGGAGAAATGCAGGAGTTTGGGAGGATTTTGCACAGGAAAACAGGAGAAGGAGCTAAGGAATTAAGGGTGACATGACATAAACACCCCCAGAACACAGAGGCAGAACTCACACCCCCCCAGAGCACAGGGGCTGCCTGGAGAAAGCTCTGGGATGGGCAGAGCCCTCCTGCAGACTGAGCAGGGGAGGGGTGTGAAGCTCCTGGACGTTGGATTTTCCTGCTGGGTGACAGCCAGCAGAGAGAATTGCCCTGCAGAGGACAATTTGTGCCTCTCATCATTCCCAGTTCATCATCCAGGACCTCTGGAATGGCCCTGGGGGCTCCAAAAAACAAGCCAAATGCTGATGATTTTATTTTTTTTTTACTTTTGCTGTGCTTCCCTCCCTCAGGAAGCAAAGCAGGAGGGTTGTTCTTGAAAACAGACTCCCCAAAATCTCGTTTACAGGCACGTGCTGGGATTGAACTCATCCCATGTGTGTCACTTCCCTGACAATGATGGAGCTGCTCAAAGCCAGGGCCACAAACCAGAATAAAATGGCTCTGCTGGATACAGGTTGTTCATGATGGCATTTTCTTGGAGTTGTCAGCCTGATTTTATAAGTAAATGTTGCTTTACAAGTTAAAACTTGCATTTAGCCTGCTGTTGTTTTCCTGGGGTGAGTTTCCTCGTGATTCTGTGTTAGTCACCCCTTGGAAAAGTGAATTTCCTTGGAATTTCCTTGCCAATCTGCATCCCAGATTGAAGGTGACCCAGAGGGAAGATGTGGCTGTGAGGTTGGAATCCCTGAAGTTTAATTTCAATATGGTAAAGGAGCTCACTCCTTCCAATCCCCATGGACATAAAAGAGAGGGTTTGGAGCCCTAACTTCCTAAAAACACCTGGAATCTGTCATTTTGTAAATCCCAGAGCTCTGACCTGAGTGTTTACAGTGCAGGAGATGAGTTGGAGAGGGGAAAATGTGCTGCAGGGCACAGCCCACCACGGAGCTGCCTCCACCACAGCTCCCAGGATATTTCCCACAGCAAGGAAAAGTCTCCAATCCAAAACAGATTCAGGAGAAAAAGCAATCCCTGAACCTGTTCAGCCACCTTGGATCCCAAAAAGCTGCTAACAAGGCTGTGCCCTGCCAGGGAGGATCTTCAGGAGCTGCAGAATCCCCAGATCCAGGGGTTCAATCCCAGATCCA
>NC_031782.1:1839620-1841644 GCF_001522545.3 Parus major
TCCAGGGGCTCGATCTGCTCACAATAACCACCCAGATTTCTGCACTCTCTGCAGGGCAGGCCAATCCCTCCTTCAGTGCCTGATAGCAGCAAAGTGCAGCTTTGTTTTCCAGGCTTGGATGAGCACGAAGAGGGAGAAATCTGGGAGTGTTTAACCTCAGCACTGCCCAGCTGCCTGTGTGAGCCCCAGAGCCCTGCCTGGTTGTGTGCTGATGCTGCACACAAATATTTGGCAGGCTCGTTTCAGACAGTTTCAAGAAGATTTTTTCTTTAAATAAAAGAACCTCGCTGCTCTCTGCCATGTTTGCTACTGCAAACACTCAGATTTTCTCAGCTGAGAGTTACTGCAAATCACCTCAATGGCCAGGATGGAAAAGTGAGGAGGAAGTGGCATTGTTTTACTTCATTTTATTTTAAAGGCTTTAGAAATCATTTCATTCCACCCCCTGCCATGGGCAGCACTGTCCCAGGCTGCTCCCAGCCCTGTCCAGCCTGGCCTTGGGCACTTCCAGGGATCCAGGGGCAGCCACAGCTTCTCTGGGCACCTGTGCCAGGGCCTGCCCACCCTGCCAGGGGAGAATTCATTCCCAAAATCCCACCTAAACCCCCTCTCCTTCAGTTTGCATCCATTCTCACTTGTCCTGTCCCTCCATCCCTTGTCAATCCTCTCTCTCCACCCTTCCTGCAGCTCCTTCAGGCACTAAAAAGCCACAATTGTGTCACCCCAAAGCTTCTCCTCTCCAGGCTGAACAATCCCAGCCCTGCCAGCCTTTCCTCCCAGCAGAGCTGCTCCATCCCTCTGACCCCCTTGGTTGTTTTCTTTTTCCCCTGGCATTGCTGATATGATATTAGACAGCTCCTTAGACACAGAAAATCACCTTGAAACTGAAAAGAAAGAAATAAAATATTATTATAATAATAAATAAAAGAATTTAGCTCATTGAGAGCCCCAGGACAAGAACTGGCTGATGCTGGAACCTCCTAAGGGCAGAATTTCCAAAGCTTTTGCAGGATTTGGCACAGATGGATGCAGATTTCCAAGGCAGAGAAGCTGCCCTTGGCCTGTTGGGTGAAGCACCTCAGCCCTGAGCCCCCAGGCAGGAGCTCTGATCACAAATTTTGATACAAATTTGGATTTCTTTGCTCTCAATCTCCTGATCTGAGCTGTGGTTCCCATTTCAGGCTGCACAAGTGGGCATTGACTTTAGTCTGGCTCTCTCTAGTGGTCTGAAGCCTAATGAGATGGAAGTCCTGCTCTGTAATTACTTTGGGTGATTTAAGTATGAACAAAAAGGCATCCAGCCACATTTGAGCAGTTAAATTAAAAGCAAACTGGATGGAGCTACCTGGGGTGTGTTTCCAGGTGATAAATGCTTTCTCAGAAATCTCCTCTTTCTGCTGCACTGAACTGGGATTTTTATGGCTCTTTTTAATAGTCCCTCAAATAATTTCATCAGCATAAAGGCTCCTCCTGGAGGGAAATTTAATAAAAAGCTGAATTGTTCAGAAAGGTGTGAGCATGACCTAATCTCGCCCTTGTAAATGTATTCCTGACAGGGTGGCAGTTGATAATTAATAAATGAAATAAACAACTTGGAAATTGCAATCTGACACTGGGCTCTCCCCTCCTGCCTGCCCAATGATAATTCACACTTTGTTTTTTTTCGGTCAGATGCCTTTGTGATCCAGATTAAAAACCCAAATTAAGGTGTTGAGTGTCCCAGGCTCTGGGTTCAGCATCAGGATCTCTCATTTCTGTTAAGCTGCAGCAATTTGAGTTTGCTGGGTTCAGGCCAGCAAAAGTGAACCCAAATAAAGAGAATTCCTGGTCTTTTTTTCAGGTCATGACATGGCCTTGGATGGCAATTGTCCCCTGAACCAGCAGGTCCCCAGCCCAGCTCTGTGCTTGGATTCTCCAACTCCTTCCCAAAGTCCCACCTGCAAGTTCCAAGCTGCCACAAATCCTTGGATGCAGTTCCACATCCTCCTGTGTGTCCCAGACATTCTCCTGTGTGTCCCAGAAAT
>NC_031782.1:1842100-1874273 GCF_001522545.3 Parus major
CTCCTGTGTGTCCAAGAAATCCTCCTGTGTGTCCCAGAAATCCTCCTGTGTGTCCCAGACATCCTGTGTGTCCCAGACATCCTGTGTGTCCCAGACATTCTCCTGTGTGTCCCAGACATTCTCCTGTGTGTCCCAGATATCCTGTGTGTCCCAGATATCCTCTCAGGTCGGTTTGGGTCCATAACCAACATCTCAGGAGCTTCCCAAGCCCCTCAGCAGCCTGACAAGGGTGCTTTGCAGCTCAGAGAGGCAGCAGGAAATCAGCAATCACCAGAGAGAATTCCTGCAAAATCACAGCCTCGTTTTTCCTGCAGATCTGTGGGATCACCATTCCTGCCATGGGGAGACCAAGATTCCCCTGCCTGGGAACTCTCCTGTTTTTGTGGGGGCTCTGCTCTGGAGAAAATCTGCTTTGCTTCACCCTTTTCCCTCAGCTGGTGTTAGGAAGGAGCTGAAGCCAGGCTGGGATACACCCCTGGAAATGTGTGGGTGTCCTGAAATCAGCAGAGCTGATGGAATTCATCCCAGAGAACTTGTGAAGCACCCGAGGGAATTTCTGAGGCATTAGTGAGGATCTCTGAGAAGGTGGTGACAGGAGCAATAAACAGTGCCCTGGCTTTGGCAAAGGAGAAAAAGCAGCCCCAGGAATGATCCCTCAGCCTGCCCAACTCCATTTCTTAGAAAGATCCTGGAACAAATGATGAAATAATCGATATAAACACCTAGAAGATAATAAAATTACAGGGGAAAAGCCAGCATGGATTTCTCAGGAGCAAATCACATCCAATCAATCTAATTTCCTCCCCTGACAGAGCAACAGCCTGATGGACAGGCGAGAAGCAGATGTGAGATATCCTGGCTGTAAAAAAATCTCTGTACTCAGGATTGCATGGCAGCCTCAGGAGCAAATCAGGGCCAAGAGAGCAAAACAGAAACATGAAAAGAGCCCTGTAATTTGGGTGCCTTAGCAGGGGAAAATGCAGCTCTGCAGTTCAGGTGGGGCCAGAGCTGCTGGTTCTGTTCATGCCCATTAATAACTGATTTGTCTGAGAGCAGAGATGATGCAGCTCCAGCAGCTGGGGGTGTTGTGACAGCACAGAGAGCAGGTCCTGAATTCAGATTGATCTGGATAATGGGATGAGATCCGTGGGCTGAACCTCGCTGAGGACAAACACAGAACCCCGGGATGAGGCAGGAAAAATCAAATGTACGGATGCAAAATGATTGAAAAGGAACAAAGCCTCGCTGGAAGGATGGGGACACAAATTACTTCATCTCTTCTGCCTGAGCTCAGAGTGTTTCTTTTCTGATTACAACGTGTGCAGATACTTTTGACATTGACAGATGGTGGAAGCTCTGAGATTTTTTAAATTGTTATTATTTTTGACAAAGAATGTGTCTTTTTCCAAGGTTTATGCATTAAAAGGTGATGTTTTAGGGGAGATCTGAAGTGGTGGGGTCACACCTTGAGTGCTGTGTCCAGTTCTGGGCTCTGCACAGCAAGATGGACATTGGGGGGCTGTGTCCAGGGAATGGAGCTGGGAAGGGGCTGGAGAATTCCTGAGGGAGCTGGGAAGGGGCTCAGCCTGGAGAAAAGGAGCTCAGGGGGCCCTTGTGGCTCTGCACAAGTCCCTGGCAGGAGGGGCCAGCCGGGGGGGTCGGGCTCTGCTGCCAGGGAACAGGGACAGGAGGAGAGGGAACGGCCTCAGGCTGGGCCAGGGGAGGCTCAGGGTGGACAGCAGCAGGAATTTCCCCATGGAAAGGGAGCTCAGGCACTGGAAGTGCCCAGGGAGGGTTGGATCCCATTCCTGGAGGTGGCACTCAGAGCTCTGGGCTGGGGACAAGGTGGGGATCAGGTTGGGCTCGATGGCCTGGGAGGGATTTTCCAGCCTCGGTGATCCTGGGATTCTGTGACAGAGCTCACTGAGCTCATCCAGCCAGGCCCTGGACCTGGCAGGGAACACTGGGGACACCAAATGACAAAGGACACCTCAGAAATGGTCACTCACAACTCACATTCCCAAAAAATGGGGCGGTTTAGAGCCAGCAGCAAGGGGCCTGAAGCCCTGATTTAAGAAGTCTTTAATTTTTCCACAGGCAGGAATAAGATGCTCCCACGTTATAAATGCCAATATTTAAACCATTTTCCCATCTCTTCAGGTGTTTCCTATCGTGGGTTTCTCTGATCAGCACATTTCAGGTGGGATGGGAGTTAACAAATCTTGTTAATCACAACACAACAGGAAATTTTACTGTAGGGATACTGGAGATCCCTCCTTAGCACCACTTCTGAACAATCTCCCTTTGAGGTTCCCAGCCCTGCAGAGTCACTAAAATCCCTGCATCTCTTCAGTTTAAATTGCTGGGAGTATTCTGGAGAGTGTTGAAATTGAAATTAAAGTGATGTTTATCCCTCTGAATCCATGGATTCTCTTTGTCCCCCTCACACGCCCCGGAGGTCACGTCCCCAGCAGGGCTGGCCCAGGAGGATCCTTCACACCATGCTCTGTCTCACACAGACTTTATTTTCCTCCACTCATACACAGACCATCCAATCAGTCAGGAGGAGAATCTGCCTCTTTGTTTATTGGGAATACAACAATGGGATCCTATTCCACATCCCGAGGCCGTGTCCAGCATGAGGGACAAACAGCAGCGCTCACAGCCAGGATCTCTCCTTGTCATTATTGGTTTTGGTGTTTAATATCATCATCCAAAGTTCCAAACAGGTTTTGATCCAAGTTTAGCATCCCTGATGCAATCCCACCCCTCAGTGAGGCACAGCACACGTGAAATAAACTCCTCAGAGACAGGAGTGATGAGAAGAGAGAAGATTTTGCTGTACAGCCAGGTGAAATCATCCAACAGTTCGGTGTGAATGTGTCCTGCCATGCTGGGGGTTGTTCAGGTTGGGATTTTGGGGTGTTTTCCCCATTTCCATGCAAAGCTCAGTCCTGTTAAAGTGAATCATTCACAGAATAATTCAGCTCTGAACACTGCCTGTTAGGATTAGGAACTAAGAGCTGGGAAGAATTCCTGGTTTTCTCTGGGTGGAAAGGAACTGCTGCAGGGACAGTGGGGCAGGTCCTGGTCTCTGACAGTGCCTCTGCTCTGGGTATCCCACAAAACCATGGAACAGGGAGCACCTGGCAGTGACAGTGGCCCTGCCCTGCCTGTGCAGCGAGACCTTGCTCCTTTCCCTGTTTCCATTTCCATTCCTGCTCCTCTCCCTGTCTCCATTTCTGTTCCTGCTCCTCTCCCTGTCTCCATTTCTGTTCCTGCTCCTTTCCCTGTCTCCATTTCCATTCCTGCTCCTTTTCCCATCTCCATTTCCCTTCTGACTGAGCCCCTGCCCTCAGCACCAAGCAGGGAGCGAAACAAGAGCTCAGCCAGCCGAGGATAGAGAGAAGGAATAAATATCCCACCAAAGTACAACTGCAGTCCAGGCAAACCCCTCCTGAGCACGAGAATCTTCTTCCAGCTCCACAGCCTGGGAGAATGCTCATGATCCAAAGCTAAAATATTTGGAATATTAACATCTATCAGTTACACACATCTCTTAAAGCAGCATATTCCTTGCCTGATTGATCCTGCCATATGGGAACATTAGCCTGTACCATCACCATCTGCTGCAGCTTTAATTTTATCAAAAGCATTATGACAGGAGGGAGAATGTTTCTTTTTCCACCCTTCCTTCTCCTCCCGCCAAAACCTGGCTGATTTCTCCTCAAATGAACCCAATTGCCAGTGCTGAGTGAGAAGGCTGTCTGTATATTCTGTCTAGGAATAGCTCTTTGATTTCAAATGCTTCGCTTTTGGGAAGCTGAGCTGAAAATCCAGGAACAAAGCAACTCACAAACTTCTCCCCCAGAGAAATGTTTGGTATTCAGGAGCTCAGAGCTGAAATAGAAGTGTGGCTTGGGTGTTGCACATTTCTTCCACTCTCTGCTCAGAATCCCAGAATTATTCATGTTGGAAAAGCCCTCCCAGACCATTGAGTCCAACCTGATCCCCACCTTGTCCCCAGCCCAGAGCTCTGAGTTCCACCTCCAGGGATGGGATCCAACCCTCCCTGGGCACTTCCAGTGCCTGAGCTCCCTTTCCATGGGGAAATTCCTGCTGCTGTCCACCCTGAGCCTCCCCTGGCCCAGCCTGAGGCCATTCCCTCTGCTCCTGTTGTCTCAGAGAATGAAAAATATTGTACTTTAATCATCCCTGACTTACCCTGTCACCACTGACTGTGGAAAAAAAAGGAATTCCAAATCTCTTGCCTTATTTCTTCTCACTTATTCATGACCACAGATATTTTTATGATGTCCCTGCTATGTTCCTTTTCAACAGTAAACCACAACCTAAATCCACACTTCAGATTCATGCAATCAGAGAATGGTTTGGGTTGGAAGGGACCTTAAAGATTTTCCAATTCCAACCCCCTGCCACAGGCAGGGACAGCTCTCACCATCCCAGCTTGCTCAGAGCTCCATCCAGCCTGGCCTCGGACACTTCAGCTGGAGATGTGAGCTCCCAATGAGCCTCCAGATATTAATAAAACATTTATACAACACCAGATGGATACAATAATAGAAGGAAACGCAGAAATGGCATCAGCACAGCCCAAGTGTGGCTGTTCCCTGTGCTGGCTCCGTGACCCAGCTCTAAAGCAGCTCCTGCTGCACTGGGAATGTGCAAAGGCTGGGGAGCCTTACCCTGGTGTGCTCCCTTTGTCCCCACTGTCCCTTCATTATTTAGTGACACAGAACACTCCTGCACCCAGCCAGGCACAGCATCCACTCAAAGGCAGCTGAAAGAGGAGAACTTGGCCACAAAGAGCAGCCTGGGAGGAGATAAAGTTCTCAGGGCTTTCTTTTTCAGAGCTGGGCTTGGTGTTCTGCTTTGGAAATGTCAGACCAGGGCTGGGACAAAGACAGCGGGGTGTGAGCGACTGCCTGGCTGTGAGTGCATCAGAAAAATAGCAATAATTTTTAAAAAAAATCACGTTGAAAGTGTCTTTATTGCTGTGTCTCGCTGTGCAATCAGGGAGGTCACCACAGGAGGGAAGCAGCGTTTCACTTTTGTTGCTTTAGCAGTCTCAAGGTTCTTTTTCCTTTTTTTTTTTTTTTTTTAAATGTATATTTTGATTAGCAAAATCTGCCGGATGTGCCAAAGTAATAAATGATAGAATCATCATGGAATGATTTGGGTTGGAAGAGACCTTAAAGATCATTTCATCCCACCCCCTGCCATGGGCAGGGACACCTCACACTAGCCCAGGTAGCTCCAAGCCCCATCCACTTTGGTTCTTGCAGTGGAATCCATCACTTCCAGAGATTCTTACCATCACTGCTAACACTAATGCACATTAAAAAGTGATTTTAGCCTTTTCAGTGACCCCTTTTCTCCAGCAATTGAAATCAAAACTTCAGAGCTTTGCAGAAACGTTTAAAGTAAGGGGAATCATGACTTTTCTGAGAGAGATAAAAGAACCCCAAGCAGTCCCCAGGAGCAGGAGTGGGGCTTTGCAGAGATCAGGAAACACAACATTGCTCTTCACAGCAATATCCAAGGATGGAAATTCCTCAGGAGCTGCAGCTTCCCATCCTGGCATTTCCTGCAGCAGAGGTGTGTGCCAAGGCTTTAGGAGTGGGGTTTGTGCTCCTGGGAGGTGCTGGAGGACACACACAGCCCTCACTCTGTTCATTCCTGGCCAGCTCGGGATGTCCTGGTGGCTGCTGGGGTTCCTCAGCCACAGGAATTCCTCTGTGCCTTTCTCTTTCCCTCGGTCATTCCAGGAAAACAAACCCTGCCTGCTTTCACATCATTTTGACACAGCTCTGCTGCCTCTGGGTGCTGGAGATTGCCACCAGCCACTTTGGGAAGGGATGGATTATATGGGATTGGAATCAGCCTAAAATTTGCTGGTGGGAAGTTCGGATTGGGAGCCAGCATTCCTAAAAACCACATCTAAACAGAAGAGCTGTGCAGGGAAAGCTCCAGCCTGTGAAAATGAGGCTACAGCCTCAGCAGCTTTCAGGAAGAGCCATGGGGAAGTAAATCTGAAAATAGCAACTTGCTGCATCTCTTCAGACTCTCTGAGGAGGAAAATGAGCAGTTGGATTCCACGGTTCTTTCCTGCTCCTGCTTCCTGTGGGACCTTTGGTTGATAACCTCATCAGCAGTGTCTCCCTTTCCCATCTGTCAAAAGCAGGATGGCAGAAATCTGGGGAGATTTTCATTTACAATGTGAAGACTTTGATAGTTCTGTCCTGGGCAGCGCTGCTAAAAATCGAAATGTGGATGCCAGAGAAAGAAGTTTCAGTGCTGATGCAATTTGTCAGCATCTCATCCTTGTTCCCACACAGAGCTGAATCATCAGAGAACAGGGATTTATCACTCTGGATCATCATGTGATGGCAAAACCCACCACCACTGACTGCGAGCAAACAGCGAGAGCCCAGCTGGAGGGAAAAACTGGCAAAGTGCAGAAAATATTTGATTATATAGGATTATATAGGGAATAACCTGACAATCACAGAGCTGTGGAGTGGCCTGGGCTGGAAGGGACTTTAAAGATCATCCAGTTCCAATCCCTTTGCCATGGGCAGGGACACCTTCCACTGTCCCAGGCTGCTCCAACCTGGCCTTGGGCACTTCCAGGGATCCAGGGGCAGCCACAGCTGCTCTGGGCACCTGTGCCAGGGCCTGCCCACCCTGCCAGGGAACAATTCCTGCCCAATATCCCATCTAACCCTGCCCTCTGTCACTCCATCCCTTGTAAAGTCTCTCTCCATCTTTCCTGCAGCTCCTCCAGGCCCTGGAAGCCACAACTGTGTCACCCCAAAGCTCCTCCTGTCCAGGCTGAACAATCCCAGCTCTGCCAGCCTTTCCTCCCAGCAGAGCTGCTCCATCCCTCTGCTCATCCTGGAGCCTCCTCTGGAGTCTCTCCAACACACAGAGACCTCCCCAGGGACTTTCACACACCACAAACCCCTCTGGTGCTCCCAGGCCATCACAGCCCAGCAGGATTTGTGCCAACTGTGGGGTTTGTGACCCCAAACAATCCCAACCACCTCGGGCAGTGGGACCTGCACGGAGCAGCCAACCCACCACAGCCTTGAATTGTGAAAAGTCACTTTTGGTGTTCAGTGTTTTACACCCCACGCACTGCAGGCAGTTAGCAAGTGATAAAGAGCAAGAATTAATGAATTGTTGATGTTGAGATGTGCAGACAAACACTGACTTTTACTGACTTGTCCAAGGGCACAGTGCAGAGCTGAGATTGAGCTGCAGAAACTGATTGCAAAGCTCAGGGAAACTTATTTTGAGGAGAAATAACCTTCAAAATAAAGAATCCATTTACAATCCAAAATGTATTTATATATTTTATATGTATTTATATTAAAAATATTTTATATGTTATAAAAGATATATTATATATTTATATATTTGTATATGTATAAGTGTATATATTTATATATTTTATAAAAAATATATTTATATACTTTAGATATAAATCTATATAAAATATATAAATATATAATACAAATATATAACAGATAATAGATAATCTAATAGATAAAATATAGAAATAAATATATAAAATATATAAATATATATTTATATATATACATATATAAATATATTTATATGTTTATATACTTATATATTAATATATTCATAAGAATATTTATATTATATAGTATATACTACATAGTATGTAGTATATACTATATACTCTATGCTATATAGGATATAGTATATAGTATATAGTATATAGTATGTAATATATAATATATAATATATAATATATAATATATAATATATATTTTTATGTATCTATGTATTTGTGTACATATTTATATATTTGTAAACATGTATCTTTATATCTTTTATATTTATTTGTATTAAAAATAAAGGTTTGTTTTTTCTTCAGTACTTTATTACTACATTGCAAGTACATCCTGATCCATGGGCTCAGGCTGTAAAAATTCACTTTGGCCCATCCTGAGTGGTTCTGTGCACACCAACAGGCGTTTATGTGCTCCATACTCTGTGTGAGAGCACAACGAGGTATCCAGGGAAAGAATTCACTCCCAAACAGGCAGAATAACAAGCTCTGGTGTGTTTTTCCAAGGCTCCAGGAGCAGGCTGCTGGCTGCTGGGGACAGACTTTCCCACGCCAGCCCCCAGTGCTGCAGCCACCCTGTTATGGAACACAGTCACGTTGGATTCCCACCAGTTTGGGGATCTCACTGGGCAGCAGATATCCAGAATCCCTCCCAGTTTCCATCCCAAGTGCCTCCCCAAATCCATTATTTCCTTGCAGAGTCATTACTCTGAGGATAAAATACATCAACACCTACATCTAGGAAAATTTGCAACCGTCTTCCAAATTTCTTACAGTTTTGAACAAATAACATTCAATTCTTCCCCCCAGCCTTGGAATGGGATGCTCAGGGAGGTTTGGAGTGCCCATCCCTGCCCAGCTCTGGGCTGGAGACAAGGCACAGGTGGCACTCCATGGTCTTGGAGCTCTCTTCCAACCCAACTGATTTTGTCATTCTGCAATATCTTTGATTATAGGATGTGTAGATCTGGGCAAACTCCCACGTGGCCCTCAGATTAAATCTGAAAAGAACTGAGCTCTGTGTGCTTCCTTGATCTGGTTTAAATGTCTGCACAGACGAGGAGTTCTTGCTTTTGTTGTAATTAGTGGCCATGTGCTCAGACTCTAATAATTGTTCTTTAGGTTTCTTACCAGGCCTGACCTTCCCCTTTGGACTCAATAAAGCAGATGAGCTCTGTGCCTTTTTGTTCTCAGATGACAAAGTGCTTGGCATTTGGCACTCAGCTTATCTTATACATTTGGGACTTTAATTATCAACACAAGAGCCTTCCCAAAGGCTGGCTGGGCTTTTGGTATGAGGATTATGTAGGGAAATTAATGGCAGAAAAACGACTTTGTCCATCACTTCTTTTCACTGTGTTGACTGGAAACTCTACAAACAGCTATGCTATTTTCATTCTTAAAAAACACATTTGCAATGTCATCTTTATGGAGGAAAAATATGCTCAGCTTGAGTTTTGTTTTGTGCTGCTCTGTGTACAAGAAGATGAAGCTGCCATGTATAGCAGAGCGTGTGGGGAACCCAGAGCACAGTCTGTTACCAGGCTTTATTTTCTCACTGTCTGCTCCCATTTTTCAGCGTTCTGACTTATTGCTGATTATTCCAAGGCGCTCCAGTGCATCTGATAGTGGAGGAACTGGAACTCCCCAGTCCCAGGGCGGGATTGCTGCCGAAATGAGATAACCCAGCTGGGCATTAAGAGCACAAAAGTCAAACTTTTCTTCTCAGAGAACTGGAGCCTGCTTGGTCAGATTGACCAAAAAGCACCGAGTTTGTTTAGCTTTTATTTCAAAGTGGCAGTGTGATAACACAGGGGTGGGTGGCTGGGTAGCAGGGCAAGGATTTGTCCGAGTCTGGATTTTCTTTGTGCGCAGAGACAAATCGTGGAATCACAGAACGGTTTGGGTCGGGATGGATGCTCTTATTCCATGGGAAGGGACATCTTTCCTTGGGCCGGGATGCTCGGAGCTCCATCCTGGAGCACCTCGGGGATGGGGCAGAGCACAGCAGAGCACGGGGGAGCCGCGGGCTGCACGGTAATAAACAAAATATAATAATAATATAAAATAATATAATATAAAATAATAAACACAGCCCGGCACCCGCGGGGGTGGCTCCGCATCCCGGTGCCGGTGGTCCCGGTCCTGGGTGTCGGTGTCGGGAGAGCACCAGAGGCGGTCCCTGTGCCGGTCCCTGTGCCGGTATCGGTGCCGGGACGGTCCCGCGGGCCGCAGGCGGTCCCGGTATCGGTGCCGGTGCCAGGCGGAGGCGGGCCCGGTGCTGCTGCCGGTCCCGGGCGGTGCCGGCGCCGGGTCCGGGCGGTCCCAAGCGGAGGCGGGCCCGGTGCCGGTCCCGGGCGGTCCCGGGCGGAGGCGGGCCCGGTGCCGGTCCCGGGCGGTCCCGGGCGGAGGCGGGCCCGGTGCCGGTCCCGGGCGGTGCCGGGCCGAGGCCGCGCCCCGGGGGCGGTGTTGCGGAGCGGGGAGGCGGCTCCGGAGCCATCGCGCCTGCCCGGCCGGCGGCGGAGCTCGGTGCAGGGGAGGGGGGCGGGGGGCGGCTCGGCGGCGGGTCTGCGGGCCCCATGGGCGGGTGTGTGGGCTCCCACCACGACTCCTCGGGCAGCCTCAACGAGAACTCGGACGGCACCGGAGGTGAGCGCCGGTACCGGGCCGGGGGCGCCGCGGGGGGACCCCGGGGCGGGCGCTGCGGGCCGGGGCCTGCGGCGGGCGGGGGAGCCGCGTCCGGCTGCTGCCCCGGATCATCCCCCGGATCATCCACCGAATCGTCCTCGGCCTTCGCCCCCGGCTTCTCCCGCGGATTCGCCCGAACTTTGCCGGGGCCGGCGGCGCTCGGCGGGCGCTGCCCCACAGACACAGCCCCCGGCCCGGCACCGCGGCCCCGGCGAGCTGAGGGCTCTGCCCGGGGTTCTGCCCGGGGTTCTGCCGGGGGCTCTGCCCGAGGTTCTGCCCGGAGCTCTGCCCGGGGTTCTGCCGGGGGCTCTGCCCGGGCTTCTGCCCGGAGCTCTGCAGGGGGTTCTGCTGTCGGTTCTGCCCGGGGTTCTGCCGTCGGTTCTGCCGGGGTTCCGTCGCCGGGCAGTGCCGGGGAGCGGTGTCGGGTCTGTCTCGCCGGGCAGCGCTGGGGGGGCTCAGAGACGCGGCCGCTGCTGAAATAAATCCAGGCTGGGGAAAGGGCCTGCCCGAAGTTTGTTTTCCTCGGGCTCCGCTCCTTGTGGTGTGAGGAAGATGATTCCTCAGCTCGCTCAGGTCCTGGCATTGCTGCGGGGCCGGGGTTTATTTTTCAACCGAGAGAGGAGCTTTGCTCCAGCCCCAGCCATTCCCGGCGGCTGGAGATGCTGGAGCAGCGTGGTCTCTGTCTCTCGTTTGGGGAGCAAAGCCTTGTGCCAGCCCTGCTGCAGTGTCAGCAGCCTTCTACCGTCGTGTTTCTCTCCAGCTAAATGCCTGAACGCTTGCTTTTCCCATGCTCTCAGGTTTGTGGACCCCTGATGTTCTCCAGCTGAGCTGTGTGTGTTTTATAGTCATTTAAAGTCAGCCTGCCAACAGGATGCTTGACTTATAACTAGTCCTCAGATGCAGGGTCCACAGATTTCAGGAGGAGAATTGCTGATCCAGGTCTGTGTTTTCCCCTGGGACTTACAGAATGTTATTTATCGGTCTGGTTTTATTTCGGATGGCCCAGCTGATGAGTGTTCTTCCTATCAGTGACTTTGCTGTCATTCCGTAATGTAAAAATATGCAGCTCTTGGAGTTGTATCTGAACCAACCATCTGCTGATTAATGCCAGACAGAGTCTGTGGAAATAGCAGAATTCCAGCTGCTGAGAGCTATGTGGGATTTCACAGAATCCTGGAGGAGTTGGGGGTGGCAGTGACCTGGAGATATCCAGTCCAACCCCCCTGGTAAGGCAGGGTCATCCAGAGCAGGTGACACAGAGACACATCCAGGTGGGTCTGGAATGCCTCCAGAGAGGGAGGCTCCACAGCCTCCTGTGGATTTAATCACCTCAGTGTCATTAAAGGGAATTTTATAGCTTTGAGTAGCATGAATATTCCTTACTCTATTAGTAAAAAGGGAAGACTTGGATTACCTAAAATGCATCTGTACTAAGCAGCTTTACCCGCCAGTAAAAACCTGCAGGAGTGCTGAGCAGAATGGACCAGTCAAAGAAAAAGAACAGCAGGAATCACAAAAAAAATAGCATTAAAAGCTCCACTGGTGCCTGTCCTGAAATGTGCTTTGGCGTTATGAGGTGAGATCATGCCACAGAAATAGGCTCGGTTTAATTTCCTTGCTCTTATCTCACCTGTGCTGTGGAATGAATGAGATGGGAGAAGAACACGATGGGGGTTTGGGTGATATTGTAAAACAGATCCCACGGCCCAGAGCAGCGTGTGAGGTGGGCAGGCTCCATCCAGGCTTTCTGTGACCCTGCCTAGTGCTCCCAGGGCATGGCACTGCTGCTCTGGGGTTAAACAACCCATTGTGCCTGGTGCATTACAACAGCAGCTGGCCTTTGGAGATGTAAGAGATGTGAAATTCGTGTCAGCTGGCTCGTGTTGATTCATGCTCTCAGGGTAATGTTCCTTAAGGTTGTCTCGCTGAAGTGAGAAGCGCTGAAATTTCACTTGAATTATGAGCTTCTTAGGACTGTCTTAAACAATCAGCTCCAGTGTGCAATAGTCTGTTGTGTAATGCCACAGATCTGCTCCTGCCTCTCCACAAGGAGGAAAGGGGGGGTAGGTTAGGCTGGAAGAAGCTCCGAGTCTCTTCTCTAAACGCGACTCCCCAGATGTCAAAGTCCAGCCTGCGCTGATTCGGAGCTTTACAAATCCTGCCAGTGTGCCCTCACCCAGTGTGAAACCTGACTTGCTCTCTCCAGGGAGTTTCTGTCTGGAGGCATCAGCTAATGAAGCAGCTGAAGCACAAGTGAACACGATTTGGAGTTTAGACCTGTGCAGAGAGATGACTTTTTCCTGTTCCCCAAGTGAGGCTCGTTTCTCTCAGCTTGGGGGTTGTGACCTAACCCTCTACATTCTCTTTCAGATTGCTGTCGGTGAGCAGGGCCAGAACATTTCGAAATCCTAGGAAGGTGTTTTGGAACATGATGATTCTTACTTGCCAGTGATGGACTTATTTTGGAGAGGCTTTGTCTTTTCCCCAGAATGGAAAAGTTTCCCGGAGAATTGCGAGCGCTCAAGAGCTTGATTAGACAGCAGTGCTGGGTGAAAGTGGGAGCCAGCTCTCAAGTCTGATTCATCCCAGTTTCAATTTATTCCAGGGCAGTGGGGAGTGGCAGAATCGTGCTCAATTGTGTTATTGGAGTCGAGAGGAGGATTTGTCACATCCCTGTATTCTCCTCAGTGTTTTTGTCCACGGCCGGCGCTTCCCGTTACTCGTGTGCAGCTTGGCAGAGCTGACGGCATGTCCTGGCCACGTGTGCTTCCTTTGTCTCTTAACTCTGGGCATTTTTCAAGGTCAGGATGCCTGTGTGTGTGTCAGGAGAGCTGCTGTGGATCCTCAGGTGTGTGTGCAAGCGTGAGATGGAGCTAATCAAAGCCCAGCTCATTGCCCAGTGACCGGAGCAGGAGGAGGCTGTTCCTCACCAAGCATTTAACAGATGCTGCTCTGCCCATCAGGCTGGAAATGAGATGGGCTTTGCAGATTGGTACCAGCTGTTTCATTAGCACTGCTCTTTTTAGCAAGTTTTCATTTCACCAGGACATTGTTTGGCACAGGCAGGAGAAGTTCCTGTCTCGATGCTCGGTGTGTTGTCACCCAGCAGAACCAAACTGTGTCGGGTGGATTTATTGGGGAGTCCTTAAAGGGCACCATTAACTGGTTTATAGACAGGTTTTCCCAGCTCATCCCTTTAGCTCAGCTGTCTCCCACCTGATGGTTCAAGGTTTTGGGAGCCCAGCACTACATCTGTTCCAGGGGTGCCCGAGTTCCTGCAGGACTGAGACCAGGGGAGAAATAACTGTTCTCCAGCCACTTCCCAGGCTGCCAGCTCCTCACCTGTGTTTTTGGAAGAGCTTTGGGCTTGGAATTTGGGCTGGAAACCTCTGCCCTTGTGCCTGTACATCAGGTGTTGAGCAAACCCAGGAGAGCTGTGCCAGCATGGGCAGGTCTTTCCTCAATTTCTCTTTTCCGAGGGAGCAGCGAGAAGGAGGAACCTGTTCATTCTCTCATGCCAAACTCTCACCCCTCTCAGAAGCTGCATATCACTTTGTCCAACCTGGTGAAGTTCAGTGAGACAGTTCCTGGTGTGGAATGAGGGAAAAGCAGGGAGCACAGGGGCTGGAAACACAAGTCATCCCAGATTAAGGCTTTTGGCTACAGCTGTCTGATTGCTGCTGAGCTCTCCGTGACACGATGCTCGCCTGCCTGCTGCAGTTCTTATCGACCTTCCTTGGGAGCAAAGATGCTGATTCTGTTTGAAATTTGTCTTCTTTCCTGCTGCCCCCATCACCCAGCAGCCAGAACAGGGCCAAGTGGAAACAGAGCTGCCAGCATGGGAGATTATTCAAACTATCAACTCCTCCTGTGGAGTTCGATGCAGCGCTGGAGCTTCATAAACTCAGAGAAAAGCAAATATTGTCCTCCACCTCTGCTCTCAGCAACTGGACAACAGTTCCTTAAATATTTTCCTTGAGTGCTGTGCAGGGCTGCGTATCACATGGCTAATTGGAAGTCACAATAACTGCTTTCATGGTGCTTCTCTGCAAGACTGACCAGGGGAATTTGCATATTAAGCAGTGAGATTTGTTGCTCACAATTGCACTAATACAGCCAGGCTGCCATGGGTAGCTCATGACTGAGCACTTAAGAGCATTTGGTGCCTCCCTTTTGTACTGGAGTGCACAAAGAGTCTCCCAGAGGGATTTTTCAGTGGGTTGGAGCTGTTGGGTGCAGGCTGTGATGGTTTTTATACAGCACCTAGCTGGGCTTCCACTGCCATCTGAGAGAGACATCTCTGGATTTCAGGTAGTTCTTGCTGCTCTGGAATACAGAGCTGGCAAAAATATTCATAAATCAGAGCTGGCCTTGCTGTTGGGTCCTACGTGGGGTGTTCTGTATGGTTTGTTTTGGTTTTGTTTGGGGTCTTTTAAAATGGAATAATCAAAAAAGCTTAGCATGGCTCTGAAATTTGCTCCAGATCCTTCCTGCTCCATGCCTGGGTGTATTTCCAGGATGTGTAGATGGAGCAGTCGTGACGTGGTTTAGAGGTGGCAGTGCTGGGTTAACCATGATCCTAAAAGTCTTTTTCAATATAAATTGAATGTGTGCTTTCCACAAGAGTTTTATGTGGGTTTTATCACGGCTTTGGAATAAAAGTAATCCTTAATAATTCTTATTTCCTGAGGGCTGGGCACCCACAGCCTCCTGGAGATTATTAGGATCTGGGAATTGGTGCTGACAACCTCTGATAATTCATCTCCTCCTGGCATGTCGCTCTGCTGCTGTGACACTTTTCATTTGTAAACTTGGAGACTTGGTTTTGTTTTCCAGGTGATAACAAGGAGCTCTCAGAATCCGAAATAAAGTGTTATTTTTGCTGTTAATAAGGGCTGGCAAACGAAGCTGTTTGGTTTCCTTTTTGGCTGGTTCCTCCATGTAATTGTTTGTTTGGCTTCTAGATGAAGTGATTTATTTTAATTTCTCTTGTTTGGGATTGCAGTGTTGAAAACGACAACATCCTCCTTCACTGAATATTAAATACAATAAATTGAACAGTCATTGTGCTTTGGAGATTTTTGATAAATGGAAAATATTATTAGTTGCCAGTTTGAATAAACTCTACAAAGCAGCCATCCACTCTCATTGCAGCAAGTAATATGATAGCTATTATTTTTCATGTGAATGTTGAATAATATAATTTATGAGTCACAAATTATAATACAGTTGAAGCCTGAAATACAGATTTGCCTTGCAGTTAAGTTGCAAATTCCTGTGAGTCTTCTTACAGGTACAAAGAAGGATCAAGTTGGCCTTAATTGCTTTGGTTACCTCTAAAAAAGAAAGAATAGAAAGATCTGGAAAGTTCAGGACTGAATGACCATGATTGAGAAGGGAATATAACTTCTCTTTATAATTTAGAGTGTGATGTCACAATCACCTTCATCCTCTTTTCTAGACAGACACTGTGTAGAAATGTCTGATACATTTTTAAACAAATTATTTTCAATTTGCCACCTTGGCTTTCAGCCCCTTAAAATTCCTCCTCCTTTGCTGCAAATATTTCCTTTGGGTTTTATCTCTTCATCCTTTTTCTTTTTTAATTTTGTGGGGTATTTTTTTCCCCAAATCATTTATGGTTTGTAGAAGAAAGTGTAGGATTTTTTGGGGGAGGAATCCAGCATCCAGGATGGAGCAGGGAAGTGTCCATGGGGCATCTCCTGGCTATGGAATGTCCAGCCAGGGATGATCCTTTGGTTCACCTTCACCTTTCCCACCTCTGCAGGTGGAGCTTGGGGAGGTTTGTGGGATTTACTGGAAACTCTGGAGAACTCTTCCTTCTTTTGCAAGACTCACCATGAGAGTGCTGAGGTTCAATCACCCAAAATCCAGAGGGAAAGGCTGTTCTGTGGGGGAATAAAAAAGCTGGGATCAGTACCCGGTTCCTGACTGTAGAATAAAACCCTTTTCTTGCACTCTGAGGTTTTTCAGTTGCAGTTTCATCTGCTGCTTCTGTATTGTCTGGCAATTTAGAGCTGACAAAGCAGAAATGTTCTGCTACTTAGGAAATAAATGAACTGTCAGTTTTGTTAGGGATTTTTTTTTTTTTGGTTTGGTTTGTTTCCTTGTTTTTTAAGAAAACAAAAAGGTTTCCCCTGCCGTGGGGATTGTGTTTGCAGTGTAATTCAGTGTTGCAGACTGAGTTAGCAGAAGAGCTGATGGATCCTGCAGCATCCCAAAGCAGCAGGAATGCTGGTGGCACTGGATGTGGAAAACACCTCCAGCACAGGATGTCAGCTGATCCTGCACTGTTTGACCTGTGTGCAGGGAAAATGTCTCCTGTGCTTTAGTTAAGGTTCAGCTGGAACCTGAATTTTGCATTTCCTGCCTCATGCTGGCCCTGGCACCCTCAGATTAATGCAAGTGAGAAAAGATGGGGCGCAGCAAACTGCAGAAAGTGGTTTTGTTCTATTAGTAAATTAACAACTGTCTTAAATCCTGAATATTTAAAATGCCATCAGTCTCATCCTGAGCACTGGGAAATGCAAGGGCACTGCAGGTAATAAATGCAGGAACAATTATTGGGCACTATCAATTTGCAGGAGCTGCTCCACATCCAGTTGACCTCTCAGGCCTGATGGGAAACATTTGGAAATCTTTCTTCCCAAAGCAAAAACGCTGCTGGGATTGTGGATCAGAGCAGTTTTAGCAGCTCCTCCCTTCAGCCTTTTCTCAGTGTCCTTTTCCCTGCCCATCTCCCCCTCTCCTCAGTGAACAGGATTTAAAAAGGAAAATTCAAAGCCCTGCTTGAAAGCCATTTGTGGGAGGAGATGGGCACAGCTCTGAAGCGCTGATTTTTTTTTTTTCCTCTTCTGGAGAATTTCAGATGTGCTGGAGGATTTTGTATGTGCCTATCTCTGTGTGTGTGTGTATAAAGACATCCTTGTGCTGCAGATCAGGTGGAAGGGAGGGGATCTGGGGAGTTTCTGCATGATCTGTCATGTGGTTTTTTCCCCCACATTCTCAGCCATGAAAGCAGAGGCACTTCACAAATGGTAGTGAAAAATGCTTCAGTGGTTTGCAGCGAGAACAGGTAGTGCCCAGGGGGAAAAGATTGGAGGCTAAAATGGGAAAAATGTGTCACACAGAGCTGGGGATTGCATGGTAGCTCTGCACATGTTTAACAGGGAAAGTTTACTCTTAAAACATATCTATTGAGCCTAGCCTTCCCCCCACTTTTCTCTAAACAAATTACTTTTCATCCCCTTGAAATGATAAACGTTTTATAGCTCGTAACAGCTTCCAGTTTACAATAATGTATAATAAATGTAGCGACTATAAATAATTCTCTTAGTTCAGACAACAGATTATGGAAGGAGGCATTTTTCACCTTTTCCCAGAGGAGCTGTGTGCTCTTTGAGAGCACTCCCAGGGCCTGAAATGGCATCGGAAGCAGAGCACAGCACTTTGGGATTGGAAGCTTGTTACCTTTCTATTTTTAAAATTCAGTCATGAAGCTCCATCTCTGCTCCCATGCTGTGATGAAGGGCACTGTGGATTCAGCAGGAGAATCTCTCCGTGGCATTTACTTTGTTGCTTTATTTCCCTGCCACAGAACGCTCATCTCCTGTGATTTCCTGCCTGTGTGGGTAAATACAGACTCTTTATAAAAGAGCACCTACAAAATAGCAGAGGGTACCTGCAGCTGCCAAATGCCATTTTCTCCTCTCTGCCAATTGGGATTTTTTTTTGGCCCCACGCTGCTGTGGCAGCAGAGCATCAGCAAGCACAGGATAATGGCTGGCTGGAGAATTTAAGGAAAAATTGTTAATTCCAGTGCTCTGGCTGCACAAAGCAATTCCAGGAAAAGCTGTCAGCGAGCACTGCCCGTGCCACACGTGCTGGATTTGTGTCTCCAGACTGGGCTTGGCTGGGCTTTTCTCCATCTCAGGTGCACACAGAAGCTGGGTATGTCAAAAGAATATTTTTAGTGCAGGATATTGAGCTTCCAAATGAGCCCTTGCACTGCATCCCTGTCCATCTGAGTGGGAAGGGGACACTCAAATCTTCAAACATGCAATTTTAGATATTTTTTTAGTGCAGGTATGTGGGAATTCCAAGCACAGAAAGGTCTCAAAATCTTGTAAATGCAAGCTTGGATATAGACACAGACACAGGGTTTGGTTAGAGGCCTTGGAGAAAACTCCCAGACTTAGAATCATGAGTAAGAATGTGAGTTTAAATAGACATCAAATTAGGTTGTAGGAAGTTTTAAAGTTAAGATATAGAAGTAATTATAAAAGTAATAAGTTGAAGTTATAACAAGTAGTTCTGTGTGTCATTGTGTGTTTGGCTAAGGAAGTCTGTGCTGCAGTAAAGACATATAAAACAAAATAATTAACTATTGGTGTGGAAGCAGAAACATTCTTTTGTGGCATTAGTTTATTGGTTAATTAATCTTTAAAAGTTCTTGTAACCTGTGGTCTTGTGACCCCTGGCTAAGAACATCTGGTGAACAAGGTGAAGGTGCTCTCAAACCTTCATGAGACCACGGAAGAAGAATAATAAATCATGCTTTAAAACATCTTGAAGTGGTCCCAGCTCTCTCAAAATCCCGATAAAGGTTCAGATCCCGTTGGGACCCAGCAGAGCTGGCTGTGAGCCAGGGAAGGAGCAGGTGGGAAGGGGTTTTGGGAGGCAGAGCATGGACAGCAGCATGGTTATCCAAAGGTTGGATGTATTTTCCCTGGTGGATGGGATATATTTGCTTCCCAGTGCCAAGGAGCCGCATTCCCAGGTTTTCCAGTGCCCCCATGGCTGAGGATGAGGCAATGTCTCCCTTTCCCTGGGCATTTCCATCCTCCCAGTGCCTGAAATGACCAAAGTTGCTTTTGAAACAGGTGGGAAATCACAGCTCCCAGCTGAGGGGGAGCACTGGGAGGGCTGAAGAACAGGAAAGCTGTCACAGAGCTATTTAAATTTTATTTTTTTGAAGAGTTAGATTTCACTTGTGAGATGCATGTTGATGACTTGGCTCGGTGAAACACGTAGCAGACTGATTTATTTTTTTTTTGTGGTTTTTTTTTTTGCTCTGTGCCCACATGAGTTCGTGAAAAGCACATGGGTTGCTATAAATATGAGTTCTTTTAGAACAAAAATACCTTCTGTGAAGTGCTGATCAATATTGGATATTATCCTGAGACAGGTTTAAATGCTCATTTGAGATGAGTTCTCACTCTTTTGTGTGTTTTTCACATCCACAGATCTCCATTGTGTGTTTATCCAGATCTAAAAGTAGTTCTGGTGCCAAAAAAGCTCGAATTTCAACAGAAAACCACATGATTATTGCTTGACTGAAGTCACACACTTCCAGTCAGTCACAGATTGGATGGCCCCAGCAAAATCCCCTTTTTTCCCTGCCTTCCTGCATCCCAACAAATCACATTCCTTGTGTGTATCCAGGGCTCTCCTTATAATACAGCACCAAAATAGCTCCAAAAATAGTACAGGCACGGGTTTGGCTTTATCTGAAACTCCTGCAAAATAGAACAGGGAATACAAGATTTTAGTCTGGCGGCTGGGAATAAAAAAGGAGCAGCAGCATTGTCAGAACAAGCGAGCGTGGCTGTTGTGGTTTGGTGTTACAAGGCAGTAGCAGAATAAAAATCCTTCACTTGTAAATAAGCTTTTAGTTCTTGAGCTCTGCCTCGTAATAGAGACTTTTTGTAATTGAGTGTAGACTGAGATTATTTTCTGTAAACCTCTAAAAATACTTGAATTGTATTTGGGGTTTTTGTTCTGAATAACGCAAATCTTTAGAAAATATTACAGGTTCTTCTCAGCTGCTGTTAGAGGTGGTTTAGTTTTGTGCCCTCTCTAATTCTCCTAAATATTGGTGTTGTAAGAATTAGGCTTCAATTGAGGAGGAAAAGTTGTGGCTTTTGATTAAATTATCACTCTGGCAGCTTGAAAATTGACATTTTAGCTGGAGAATTGAAATAATCTGCTGGGTTTTGGAGTGTTGGTGCTCAGCAGTGAGGAAAACACAATCACCCACTTAAACAGGAACCCAAATTTCTCCTTTTTTATCTTGAACATGACAGGAATGGGTGGGCTTCAAACACTCCTCAATCCCAGCCTTCATCCATCCCAGCATCAGTCACGATCTCAGGGAGCAAATTTCCTCAAGAATTTTAAAGTAAACTTATTTAAATTGATGCTTGCCACAACTTCTTCACAATATTGCTTTGGGAAATCAACAGGTTCCTTTATGGAATTTTAATTTTTTCTGCTTTATCCATCCCAAAGAAGGTGTTTGATTTTAGGAATGCAACTGCAATTCTTTCTGACTCTGATCATGTTTTTCCTGATGGTTGGTGTGCTGCAGGACTGGGGAAGGAGCCACATTAGCATTTTATCTTATTGTGCTGGGAAACTTATTGCCAAGAGTTAATCATTTGCATTGAGCTCACATTAGTTAGGAAAATATTGTAGATATTTAGGGCTGGGGGAGGAAGCATTTCTTGGCAGCTCTGTCCAGAGGGATGCTGAGCTGCTGAAAATCGAGCCTGCTAAAATCCAGTTTATTAAGTAGTGACAATTCAGCTTAGAACAAAGTTCTGCAACATCCAAGATGCCAAAGGCTTCTGTATTTCTGCTTCAGTGCTGTGTCAAACAGAATGTTCTGTCTTAGAAATTCTACCAACTGATCTAATCTTGTCTTGAAACTCTTTCCAGGTTTGCCTGCTCAAGGATTCTGTCGCTATCTGATTGCTTTGCCTGCCAAATTTCCAGGCTGAATTCATCTCCCATTGATAAAGTGCATTTCTCTCTGCTCACTGCATTCACCCTTCCCTCTTTCACATGTCTCCTTTCGTTATTATAAATTAATCAGGGGATTTTTTTCCAGCTGAGGGGACTCTTGCCATGCAATTCAGGTTTAGGGATCTGCACCCATTTCTATTCTTTGTGTTTTCCCAACTTTTGCTGGTTTCTGTTGTAGGTTAATAAATTAGGAGCCCTTTTTCTCACAGAACATTTTTCTATCAAGATATTTCAGCAGAGATTATTTTGTGTTAAAGGCAGTTTTGATGCTAATAACGGGCCCCTGTGAAGGGGGGAGCTGTGTGGATGCTGCTCAGATGGGAACATTGTTTAAATTCATTTTTCTCCTGCTCATCCTCAGCTTTTCCACAGGTCTGAAAGTGGCCCCAGTTCTGCTGCTCTGGGCTTTGAGATGCTTTTGTTCAGAGCTGTGGAATCAGCACTTCCTGGACATGGTTTGCTCATTAGAGCACAGTAATTAGTGAATTTGCCATGGACTTGCATCCAGCCATTCTTATGAATTCTTTTAACTGCTGCAGTTAAATCAGCAGGTTTGGATGTTGGGGTTTGATTTCCCCAACGCTTTCAGGAGTTCCTTTCCCTGGACCAAACCATCACAGCTGCCCTGAAAAGGCCTGGGAGAGGTGGGCTCTTGTTTTCAGATGGCTGAAATAAGAATCTCTTTTTAATAATGCATTCTCATTACCAGTCTCACCCTTCCATTTGAAACTATTTTCCCTTGCAGAGAGGGGAGCAGGGGTGGAAAGAGGCTCTGTCTAATGATGGAGACTTGTGCTTGAACTCAAAACTTTCCTTGCAGATTTTAAATCCCAGCATCTTCACACACTTATTTCATCTGTTATTACATCAATTATGTCTTAAATTATGGGGAAAAGCAGGAAAAGTGCATCTGTCCTGAGAAAAGAGCTCAGCTTTTGCCTTGCAGTGGATGCCACAGGAGAAACGAGTTCCTTGAGCATCACGGTGAGCACCTCTTTAGAAAAGACAAGCACAGCCCACAGCCAAGCCCTGCTTCAGCTCTTGCTGGGTTTGTAACAACTGAGAGCATTGCCAGCATCGTCACTGTGCTGCCAGTTCTGAGCCTGCCCCGAGCTGAGCAGAATTAAATGTGTTTTCAATCAAATTCTGCCATCCCTGCCTTTGAAAGGAAGTTACTTAAGGGCTGCTGTGCCCGTTGGAAACACTGAGCATCGCCCAGGCCATTAATAGAGCTAAAGCCTCGTGTGCTCAGGGACTTCACAAAGAGATCAGATTAATTTGCTAAAGGTGGAAAGGCTCTGCCTGCTTTAATCTCGCTTCATTTCAGCAATTTAAATGAAGAGGGCAGTTCCCTGTGCTTCCTCCAAGCTCCCTGCAGCTGATGGAGAGCAGCAGAAGTTGCTGGCTGTGCTTGGAACAAAAAAAGTTCCTAATTTGGGGCATTTTGGGGTTGGATTCAGTGGCACAGGGTGCTCAGAGAGGCTGTGGCTGTCCCTGGATCCCTGGCAGTGTCCAAGGGCAGCTTGGAGCCACCTGGGGCAGTGGCAGTGTCCTTGCTCACGGCAGAGGTGGCACTGGATGTCCCACAAGGTCCCTTCCAACCCAAACGCTCTCTGGTTACATCAATAATCCTTGAGGCTATTTTTTCCCCAAGTACATCCACAAGGCCTTGAAAGGATGGAGTTTTAAGGCTGCTTTTGCTGATGTGCTCCCATTTACAGGATTGGGTTGGTTTAGGGGTTTTTTTTTCCCTCCTGGATGTACAAGACATTCAGGTATTTATAGAAGTTACAACAAAGGCTTGCACGTTTTTCATTTTAGCTTAGATTGCTTTCTAATTATCTGAGCAATCCACTGGTGTCCTTATCTGTTATTACTTCTCTCTAACTCGGGGATAAATGTGGATTTCTTAACAAAATGTGCACTTGAAGGGTAGGAATTCCTTATGGCCGAGAGGTTGGTCGTGTGTTCTACACCAAATTCCAGCTGTTGAGCTTCATCCAGCACGGGTGTTGGAGTTTTCTGGGGGATGACTGAAAAGAGAGGAGTTGAGTTTCAAAACTGAATGTGAAATATTAACTTTAGCATGAAAAACTACCCTGTAAAATAGGGCTGAATAAAGCAGCAAGTATCATTCTGAGAGATCCCATTTCCTGGATGAAATCTGTAAATGTTTATGTGACTTTTGCTTTCTCTTTAAACCAAGCAATTGCCTTTCAGTTTTCCTCAGGCACCTGAGGAACGTAATATGGAAGTGTAAAATTAAATGATTAAGATAATGTATGTTTGGGATGTGTGTCAGGTAAGATTCCTATTTTCAGCTTACACTGAGCTCTTAATTAACTGATGAGCTTAAGCAGCTGAGATACAGTAATAGTGCATTTAGTTAATTGGCTCATGTGAAACTTTATCCCTGCCAATAACTGTGACACTGGAATAAATTCAAGACATGGTGTTAGATCCTTTAACTAAGCTAATTTAATCATTGGTCATTGTAAAATCAGCCACCAACTCGGAGGCTTTTTTTTGGTCGTTCCCTCCTGGAATTTGTGACTGCTGTGCTGGCAGCAGTGACATGGCAAGTGTGACATGTTCAGCCAAAAAATCCTTGGGAACATGGACTTGGCCATCTGTCCTGAGCATTATACCTTGAATTACCCAGATTTCAGGGTTTGCTGGAAGGGTTTAATGCAGCAAAGCCGAATAAATGCTGTGCTGAGGTGGGCTCTGAGCATTCTGCCAGCTCCTGAGCAGTTTTACCTGAGAGAGATGGAGAGGGAATTTTACCAGAGCCTGGAGTGACAGGACAAGGGGAATGGGTTCACACTATGAGATGGGATATTGGGAAGGAATTCTTCCCTCAGAGGGTGAGGAGGCTCTGGAATGGATTTCCCAGAGAAGCTGTGGCTGCCCCATCCCTGGAAATGTCCAAGGTTGGGGCTTGGAGCACCCTGGGATAGTGAAAACTGCCCTTGCCCATGGCAAAGGCTGGGACTGGATGAGTTTTAAGATCCCTTCAAACCCAAACCACCCAATGACTTTATGAAGTCTGGGTTTATTATAATAAAAGAAATTCCCTGGTGGCATCATGCAGAAGGTTCAGCCCCACGTTTGAACACCCTCTGCATGAGGGCCTGCAGAGCAGGGTGTCCTGGCTGGCTTTCAGCATCCTCACACCTCATCAGGGTTTGAAGGAAATCATCAGCCAAATATTTTTTGTCATTCTGGCAGGGTGAAAGATAAAGCTGCCTTTGATTATTATTTTTTCTTTTTTTCTTTTCCCCCATGAAAATTTTGCCAATGTTGGAAGCGCTGGTGGTGTGTTAAACACAGCCCAGATGTCCAACAGCTGGTCCTGGGTCACTTGCCCAGCTCAGAGTTCCTGGTGGCCTCGTGTGGCTGTGTGTGCTCTCAGGCCAACAGCAAAGCCAGGCTTTGTTTTAAACCCTGCTGAGCCAAACCTCGCTCTGGCCTTGCTCAAAGCCCACAGAACTCTGCCCTCAGTGTATGGGGAAGCACTTGGGGGATTTTTGGTGCTGCTCTGTTTCCCTGGAGGTGTCCAGGGAAGGTGGGGATGTGGCACTCGGGGCTCTGGGCTGGTGACAAGGTGATGATCATTGGGCACAACTTGGGCTTGGTGATCTTGGAGGGCTTTTCCAGCCTCACTGATGCTGTCAACTTGAAATCACATTTTTTAGCAGCTCCTGCAGCTGCTTGTTATACAGAGGTCAGAGGGAGAACAGTCTCGAGGAGGAAGGGAATTTCTCTGAGCTGTTGATTTGCAGCTGGATGTTTCCTGGTGTGAAATCCTGGAGCAGTGGGCAGTGCCCTGTCCCAGCAGTGCCCCAGCACAGCTTGTCCACTCAGGATCTCACCCTCTGCTCTTCTATCTGATGTGGCTGAAGTCTCCCTGTGAAGGGACAGCGAAACACAAAAGCCTTTCAGTGCTTTAAAAGTGAAGTTGCTGACTTGTTCTCCTGCTGAGAATACAGAAAGTGCTGGGTGGGTTTTTTTTCCTTGCAGAGAGGCTCTGTGCAGCTTCCCCCTGCATTCCCTCTGCTCTGCTGCCCTGGTGCCAAGCCCTCAGCTGGAATTGAGCTGCAGCTTAAGCCACACGCTGCAGAAGTCACAACAAACGTGTGCTCTGGGCTCAAAAAGAAGATTTTTCATGCTGCTGACAGCTTCTTTAATGGTTTTTGTCATAGATTTTCAGACAGGCCAGTTGTGCACTGCGGATGGTGCAGATTGAGGGTCTTGGTGCTTGCACTGGGGGAATGGGTAAATCTTTATCCTGTGCTGGAAATCCATCTGCCATTGATAGGAGCAGTTGGAATTCCCGTGCTGACAGTAATTGTGTTGATAATGTCTGTCCCCCGGAGCTGTTCCACCACTGGGAGCTTCCCTGGGAGGCTGGGGCTGACTCTGAGCCGGGTTTTACAGCTCCTGCTCTTGGAGCTGCTGCCTGGCCAAGCTGTGTTTGGGGCTCCAGGGTTCCTGTGCTGGGAAATAAGAGACAGATGGACATCCCCTGGCCTGTGCCCAGCTTTCCTTCCTCATCCCTGCTCACCCCCTGACCCAGCCACTGCCCATGTGGTGACTCCACAAAGGTTTTCCCTCCCTGAGACATTTTTCTCTGTCCAGAGGAGCTGTTGTATGGTGAGCTTAATCAAGATGATTGAGAATCCTCTGCAGGAGGCTGGGTGGGCTGGCAGGATTCGGGAGTACCCAAAAAATAATGGTTGTAGAAACAAAGACTGGTTTGGGTTGGAAGAGACCTTAAAATCATCTTGTTCAGGGCAGGGACACCTTCCACTGTCCCAGGTTGCTCCAAGCCCTGTCCAGCCTGGATTTGGGCACTTCCAGGGATCCAGGGACAGCCACAGCTTCTCTGGGCACCTGTGCCAGGGCCTCCCACCCTCCCAGAGAAGAATTTATTCCTGATATGCAGTTTAAATTCAGCCTTTTCCAGCTGGCTGTGGGCTGGGAATGCACCCTGCCATCAGACAAAGTGACCTGGTTCCAGTTCCCGTGGTGTTCAGGATATCCCAGGTCACTGAGCAGATCCTGCCTGTGCTGGGATGAACTGGGATGAGCTGGGATGAGCTGGGGTCTCTGGAGCTGGAATACCACCGAGGGAGAAGATCTCAAAACATGAAGTTTTTATTTCTTGCTGCAACACCGGGGAGTGATGAGCTGCCTGCAAATCTCCTGATTTCTTCTGCAGCTTCTGCTGAAAAGAATGGGAGAAATGGAAAATACAGTGGAATAGCTGGTAATTAGTGTCACTTTTTCTCTTTGTCCAGCTCATTCATCCACCCTCATCCTCTCATGTTTTATCTCCCATGCTGGGAAGCCCCTGGATTGACTCGGGGAAGGTTTAATGTGTAGGCAGAGGCAGGGAGGGATAAGCTGTGCACGAAGGACTTGTCCAGAGCTGCCTGGAATTCTCAGAGGAACTTGAATTTTACTCCCTGCAGCCTCTTCTGAGCAGTTTTTGGGTGAGAACTGAGGAGGAGCAGGGAAGGATTCCCTGCCCAGCACTGGGGTGGCAGCAGTGACTGATTGTCCCCTTTGTCCCCAGGGGCACCACATCCATCATTTAGCACCAGCCTGCCTTGAAATGCTGCTCAGCCTGATGGCCCTGCTGCTTTTTTCCCCTCTCCATCTGATTCTTTTTTATTTTATTTTTATTTTCTTCCTTTCTTCACCTCCTTTCAGGTGGGAGAAAGGGGAAATTGCTCAGGGCTTGGCTGGAGGGTTTATTTCTTGTGTCTCTGCTGGTTTTGCTGCTCCAAAAAGCTTCACAGTTTGTTACTTGGTTTAAAATTAATACCTTTGCCTACACTTTTATAATATTGCTTTGAGTCTTCAGCCTGGTGTTTTAGTACACAACTATTTCAAGATAGAACTCAAATTTCTACCAGGGAAATAGTGTTCATTTTACCCTCATAAAAAAACACATAAAACTTGACTTAGTTTCAAGCATTATCTTTCTATCTGTATTTATTTGGAAAGTTCACACAGGTTCCTTAGAAATGTTAATTCATTTCCTTCTTAGGAAAGCCTAATTGTCCTAATATTTCATTTTTAAGTCTTTGCCACTGTCCAGTGCCACTTCTGTTCCAAAATCATCTTCTTGCCTTGGAAAAATGTAACCACTGAAGAAGAAAATTGCTGAAAATTAGCAATAAACAGATAAAATTCTGCCATTTTCCTCTTGTCGGGTACGCCCATGCTATTTAATGTAATTTAAATTGTGTAAGCCCATGTTGCTTAATGTAATTCAAATTGTCTGTTGCTTAAATGCAATGAATTTTCCCTTTCTCCCTCCCTGTTTTCCCTGGGTTTTTGCACTTTTCCTTTGTCCTGGCTCTTCCAAGCACCGCTGTAATTCAGGATTACACCAGAGAACGACTCAAAGAAAATGTTTAGGATGAACTGTGTGATATTGATGCCAAATTACAAGGTACCTTATGAGGAAATTGGAGCAAAATGGATTTAAAGTGGGACTCATTTGATTAAGTAGAGAAGTGCTCGGTGATTGTGGGGAGAGGAGCCCTTGGGACTATTACTAAAAGAAACTTTCTGGGTAGTAAACCATTATTTGCATTTCATTTAGGATAGAAAAATACTTTGTTAGCAGCTGAGCCTCAACAGGGAAGCAATCTGGTGTGGAAAATAGTTTTGATTGTTGGCAGCTCCGGGTCTGAGCTGTTCCCTTCACAGCTCATCATTTCTGTGGACAGCCCTCAAATCCCATCCTTTCCTCCATCAGCAGCTCCTGAGCCGGTCATTCCCTTTCAGAGACACTCGTGGTGATCTTTTATCCTTCTCTTCTCTCCTCCTCTCCTCACAGGTCACTCCAAACCTTTTCCATCTCTCACCACTGAAGCAGCTGGCTTCATCTCTTGGAAGAAAATATTATCAGATCTTGTCAGATTCTCCTATTACAACATTTCACCCTTTTGATTTTGGAATATTTGCCTGTGTCTGCTCTTAACTCGTGTTCCAGTGCTGGGGTGTCCCTCCCTGGTGCTTTCTGGCTGTGTTTCCATCTCCCCACAGATCTGCAGGGGTTGGGAGGCACAGCCAGGCCCTGTTCCTGGAGCTCCAGGGTGGAGATGGACAGCCTGAAGTGGAGGATGTCCAATCCAGGTGGCTCCTTCTGGGTTTTCCCTGCCCTGGGTGGGTTCTGTGTTGCCTGGAAACTTTTCCACCACCAGATTGGGCCAGTTTCCCCCGCTTTTTACAAAAGCTGTAAAAGACTAATGCTGCAAGCAACATATGCTTGTGTTTCCAGGGAAAGGAAGAAATTCACTGTGGAGCACTGGCAGGGATGGAACAGCCAAATTTGAGTCCTAACTTTGTGTTTAGAGATAGGTGAAAGATGTTTGAAGGAATGGGGTGGGAGGGAAAGCTCAGGTAGGGCTGATGACAGCAGAGGTGTTTCCATGGATAATTAAGATTTAAGCTCAGCTGTTTCAGGGCTGTTCCAGGTCTCACACAGGGTTACCTGGCAGGTCAGAAGCTGGGGAGGAGGAAGATCCAGGTGACACCTGAGGCAGAGATCCTGCCCTTCTCCAGAGCTCTGAGCTGTCCTGTGGCTCAGCTCTGCCACGTCTGATTCAACACAAAACCCTCTGAGGCTGAAATATTCCCAGTTTGAGGATGGAGAGCTGTAATTCAGGGGGGTATCAATTAGGAATTATGGATTGTGTAGCTGGATATTGGCTTTTAATACAAGAATCTTGTGGTAGCAGCTGCTCCTGCTCATCTGGTGCCCCTCAGAAGAGGCACCAGTGATATCCACAGTGATATCCAGAGTGATAGCGGCGTAACAAACACACCAGCTGCTGCAAAGAACTAACACAGAGACATTTCTTGACATTCTGTTAGGAAACTGATTTAAATATCTGGGTTTATCTGCATAAGCTCGCTCAAAAGGAGCGGAGATAACCTTGCAGATTCATTGCTTTGATGGGAAGCTGCGGGGAAGGGAAATAAATTTACAATTCAGGCTATAAAACAGTCTGTGAGGATTGGAGAAATACATTTTTCCTTTTGAAAATAAGACTCTTTAATCTGCCAGGAGTTCAGTGGGGCAGACAGGAGGAGCTGCCTCAGGGATCCCAGCGTAGTGAAGGATAAACCAGGTTGTGCTGCTGAATCCTACAGGAGCAGCCCATGGTTTGTGTGCCACTGTTAGACACATTCCCTAGGACTGGAAAAGAGCTCCAAGAGTTCCTGTGCAGCCTTTGATCCATCACCACCTCTTCAAGCATTGGAAGGAGCAGCCCAGGGAGGTTTGGATCCCCATCCCTGGAGGCATCCAGGGAATTCCTGGTTGTGGCACTCGGTGTTCTGGGATGGGGATGGGGTGGGGAGGGGGCACAGCTCAGACTCCATGGGCTGGGAGGGCTTTTCCACCCTCACTTCTGTGGATTTCTTACCCTCTTTGGGATGCACAGCACCACCTGCACACCTGAGCTGTTGGAACAAGAACAACCTCACTCGTTTTGGAGCATTGCTGCTGATATTTCACTTTTTGGAAAGTAGACCGGTACTGATTTCCACATTCCCTTCTAAATAAATCCCTTACCAAAAATATCAACCACTGGCCTCTGCTGAGATGGTGACTTTGAGAATTGCTTCAGAGAGAACGTGCCTTCTTGGCATTTAGAAAACAATTCCTGCTTTCCAGCAGGGTATTAATAATTTCTTACTCATGTTGAAGTGATGTAAGATGAAAAATTAATGTGGATGCCGCTCTCTCTTCTGGATTGTGCGAGCTGGTGGTGCCTCTGATGTGCATGGTCTTAAATGAAGCCAGGGTTTCCTTTTGAGCTCTCATTTCCTTCCAAAGTGAGGAATAGAAAACTGACACTGTAAATACTTTTAAGTGGTTCAGACTGTTGATGTTTGTTTCTTTATCAGCCTTGTTAACAGAAAAGGGAAAGTCCTTTGATGTGGTCCAAAGGTTTGGTTGTAGAAATTCACGTGTTTTGCTTTAAGTGACTAAAACATGGGCTGGAAAGAGAAATATTTGGGCCTTTTTGTGAGTTATTTTTTAACATGGTGTAAGTTTCTCTCATCATTTCTGCCCCATCTATCCACAGAGCTAAATAATGAATATTTCTTCAGGGAAAGCATAAAGCTTTTTGGGGATCCTTGAAGCACTTCTAATAAATGATAAACACGCCAAAGATCTTTTTAAATACTGGCTTGTGCTGAAGCCAAGTTGTGTTTAAGGGTTTTGTACTGGGATGGATGGCTTGGTAGAGTGGATTTGGCTTTTGAGCTATTTGGGGAATCACTTTCTTCCACCACCTTTCCTTCCAGCTCAGGGGAAAAAGGGAATTTATCAGCGGGTTTATCATGGCTGTTGTCTGTGAAGGAAGGATGGGATCTCCAGGGAGGAGTTACTGGAGGCTGTGAGGATAAATCAATTTTCAGTAAATCTGGGTGCTGGCTGGGGCAGAGTGGGAAGCAGGGAATGAAGAGAGATGCTGGATTTGCAGTGAGGCTGCGGGAAGTGCCTTTAACCTGCTTCCATAATTGATGTTTGGGGACAAGGAGAAGGCCCTGTGGGAGAAATCAACATCCATTGAGTGGACAGACAGATGTGAGCTAAAATGGAATGGAAAAAAAAAATAAAGATACCCACTGACCCAAATTTCTTGCAGTGTCCTGTTTTGTCTGGCTGAAAATTTCCTGCTCTGCCTGCTAAGCCTTCCTGAGGAAACAATTCCTTGTTGGAGCTTTTTCCCACATATGTTTTTAGGATTTCAGAATGTAGAGGGTTTAATGCATAAGCCCATTGTTTGAGGCTGCCCCAGCAGCATCTCCCAGGCTGCGTGTGCTGAGCTGAGCCTTGGATTGGGAAAGGCCAGGCTCTGCCAGGAAATTCGGTGTTTTGTAAACACTGGGGTTTGCTGCTCTGCAGCCTGCTAAATGGTCAGCACTCCTTTGAAAAGCACATGGAAGCAATCCCATGGAAGCAATCCCCTGGAAACAAAAAGCAATAAATGTTTGTGGGCACTTGAAAGGGTTCAGAAGTTTATTATTGTTGGGTTCTGCGTGGGACGTGGAGGAGCAGCCGGGGTCGGTGGATGAGCGCCATGCAATTGTCATTTGCTACTTTTAATTAGGAGCTGACTTTGTTTCTGGGGAAATTCATCCTCCAGAGGAGGCCACCAGGGCTGGAGGGATGGAGCAGCTCTGCTGGGAGGAAAAGAGAAAAGCTCTGCTGGGATTGTTCAGCCTGCAGAGGAGAAGCTTTGGGGTGAAGGAGCTGCAGATGGAGAGACAGGAAAGGATGGAGAGAGAGGATTTCCAAGGGATGGAGTGACAGACAAGGGGAATGGTTTAATCTGACAGGGAATTGGTTTAGATTGGATATTAGGGAGAAATTCTTGGCTGTGTGGCCCCATCCCTGGCTGCCCAAGGCCAGGTTGGATGGGCTTGGAGCAGCCTGGGGGGATGGTGGAAGGTGTCCCTGCCAGGGCAGGGGCTGGAACGGGACATCTTATATATATATAATATATATATAATGTATATGTATAACAAATATAATATAATATATAATGTAATATATATATATATGAAGAGGAATTTATGGTATTATATATTTTTATATATATATATAATATTTATACATGGAAATCCTAAACAGAGCAACCAAAGGGAATTTTGTGGTGTTATTTTGATTAATTATTTTTTTTTAAACCACTATTTCATTATATTTTTTAAATAAGTCTATAAAAATACAATATCTATCATAAGATAATTATGACACATGATATAATTTTCTCTATTTGTCCCCCCACAGTGGCTCTGGGTCGGAACCAACCCCTGAAGAAAGAGAAACCCAAATGGAAGAGCGATTACCCCATGACGGACGGGCAGCTGCGCAGTAAGAGGGATGAATTTTGGGACACAGCCCCAGCTTTTGAGGGCAGGAAGGAGATTTGGGATGCCCTCAAAGCTGCTGCCCACGCCTTTGAGAGCAACGACCACGAACTGGCACAAGCCATC
>NC_031782.1:1875133-1875903 GCF_001522545.3 Parus major
ATGATGTTTTTACCCCAAAAATCAGTGGATGGAATGGTTTAAAATATCTGTGTTTGGGTGTGGACGCGCTTCCGCTCGCAGTTTCCAAGTAAAATGGTGTTAATAGTAATTAACTATCATATTAATATTTTCTTAATGAATATAATTTAATTAATTAATATAATATTAATAAAGGGACCAAGAAAATCTGTTTTTTTGTGTAGTTGCTGCAGTTGGGATGGATGGATGGTCCATGGGAAGGCTCAGGTGGAGTCTGATCTGTACAGGCAGCACTTGGCACTTTCTGTCATCTCCTGGAGCACCTGGATGCTCCAGATTTCAAAACTTCTTTTCATCATTTTCATAACTTTTCATAACTTTTTTTCTCTTTGTAAGGAAGTAGATTATTTTTCCCTCCTGATTTTATGGGTTTCTTTAGCATTTGAACTGTTGGGGTTTTTAAAACTTTCTCTTTTGAAGAGTCTGAAAAATTTCTCAAAAAATTTGGGGCTGGCAATTTGCTGTTAAATCCTGTGGGAGATAAATTGCAAACTCTTATTTTGGGTATTTTCCACTTTGTTTTGTTATTTTGAATCCTTCTGGGTGTTTTTTTTTTTTTTTCCAAGCTCTATTTCCCTCTAAAATTAACTTAATCAACTCTAAAATTAATCTTTTCCCTATTTCCTAATAGAAATAAAGTGAGAGGGGGCTCATATAAAATTATTAAAAAATTATTATATTAAAAGTATAAAATTATAATAATAAAAAATCAGTGATACATTCATTTTTTT
>NC_031782.1:1876327-1890523 GCF_001522545.3 Parus major
TTTTTCTTCTGCAAATTTAATAATTTAAATATCTTAATTATATATTTAATTATAGTGATATATAATATAAATATTACTATAATATATAAATTTATATTTTTATATTATATTAAATTATATATATAAAAATATAATAATAGAATAAAAAATTAGTGATACATTCATTTTTTTCTTCTGCAAAACGATGCAATTGGGTAGGGGCTGTGGTGTTTCCTTCCATTTATTTGCTGTGTGTACAACAAGAGGTTTAAAAAGAAAATCCCCAAGCCCAGCCCTACATCCACATTTCCCTGTCCCTGTGCTCCAGCCGTGTTTTTTCCTGAAAAAACAAAACCTTGCAGGAAGTGGAGGAGTGAGAGGAGGGGGCTGGGGAGTGAGTAAGGACTGGCAGATCCAGATTTTGCACGGAGAGACTGGAGCTTAGCTGATGCTGCAAAAATAAAATTGATTTTTTATTCCAGAATCCTACAGGAAAGGGATGGGAAAAATTAAAAATAAAAGAAAAAAATCCTTTCTGAGGCTGATTTCAGGCAGATCTGTCACTCCTGTGGTGTGAGGAAGGCTCTCAGCTGTGTCATTTTTCTAATGGATGCCTTTTGCTGGCTTCTGCTGTTAAAAATAGCGTGTAAGAAGTATTAAATAAATAAATAAGCTGGTGGGATGGGCTTAGCACTTCTCATCTATCTTGGGTGACTGTGGGACGGGTTTAAAAATAGAAATAACGTTATCACCAATTTATACATTTTTTTTTTTTTCTTTTCCTTTTTCCCTCCTCCTGTCTTAAAGTAGCACATCCTCCATATTTTATTAATGAGCCCACTGAAAATTAATGAAGGAGAGTTTTCCATACTTCTCAGCTATCAAACAGGAAATGTTGGAGTGTGTAATATTTTATAATAATGTTCATGCTGAGCTGAACTTGGCCTGCAAGTCATTCATACTCACTGCAATCTGGCTGGGGTTAAGTGGAGTTTTTAAATTCCAGGATGGGCACTTCATGTGTTCCCAGGATATTGGGGTTTAATATCTGAGAGATTGAATATTTGCAGCCATTGTTTTGCTTTGTTGCTAAATAGAAAAGATTTTAAAATATTAATAAAATAATAAAAGAAATATTTATACATATTTATTAAGTATAAATGTCAATATATAAAATATTCATAAATATTAATATATTAATAAAGCCATATGTATGCATTTATAAATTTATATTTATTTATATTTTATTTATATTTATGTATTTATAAAATATAAATTGCTAAGATATAAATATTTATATATTAATAAATAAAAAATAATATTTCTAAATACAAAGATAAGTGTTATATATACAGATATCTTTATATATAAATTTATATTTAAAAATATTTCTAGAATATTTATATATTGCTAAAATATTAATTAGAGAAAAACTCAATTTATACAGGAGGAAGTTCTAATAGAATGCAGATTAACTTTAATAGGTACCTTTAATACCCTTAATGATTACCTTTAATAGGTTTTAATAGATTAATTATTATTAATTATTGCCTTTCATAAGTTACCTTTACCCTTAAAGCCACTCCACCATCAGCTTTGGCTCAGGGGTGTTTTTAACCCTCATCAGTTGTAGGAAATAAATTCTGGGATGGACACTTCACCTGCTGCAGAGTGCTCAGGATATTGAGGTTTAATTCCTTTCATAAAAGGGTTTCTGTGCTGAGTTTTCAGCTGTTTGTTCAAACACAGCTCCTGTGGCTCCCTGGATTTTCCACAGCTCTGGCTCTTTATTTGCTGTGTGATCCCCAAAAATGGGATGGGAATATTTCCCTGGAACACTGGGGAGAAGTAAAGGGCATCACTGAAATATTCCTGCTCTGAATAGAGCATTTCCCTCTCCTTTGGCTGAAATATTAATTAGGAAAACACAAAAAAAGTCCCAAGCAACAACAAGAAAAGCCCTGGAATCCAAGAGCTATGGGGAAGGCGTGGTGTGTTTCCCAGAAATTCCTAATTCCAGACTATTTTATCAGAATAGACAAAAATCTATTTTATAAAAATCTATTCTACAAAAATACCAAAAAATCACACACAATCCCTGAATTATTTGGGTTGGAAAAGATTTCCAGGATTGAGTCTGCCTTGTGAGCAGAGCACTGAGTGCCACCTCCAGCTCTCACAGATTTATCAAATACCACAGCTAAGTCCAATATTGCCTCCACACAAAAAGCAAAAGGACAGAATTGCACCTCTGGAGCTGCCTGATTTCCAGGAGAAACCCATAAATCCACGGAATCTGTTCCCTGGACACCTCATCCCCATCAGGTTTTGGGTTGTGGGTGTTTTTAGCACTTGGAGTCAATATAAAAGGTTGCCCTTTGCTATGTTGCAAACTCCATTTTTATTTATGTTGATGAAAATCTCCATTTATCGAGTCCATTTATTTTATTTAATGTTGATGGAAAACTGAGCTGTCAGTGTGTGCTCACAGCCCAGCAAGCCAAGCATTAATATTGAAATTTGCACAGTAATTCAGAAATATCTGCCACAAAGTGCTATAAAACACAGGAGGTTTTTAACACTGACCATTCCATGGATGGGTCCTGTAAATGAAAACAGCTCCAGAAAGTGGAACTCTGTCATTTTGCAGTGCTTTTTGTGTGGTGGCAATATTGGATTTACCTGATGTATTGATGACTTTGTGGAGTGAATCCCTACAGTGAATTTTTCTGGGGCATCTTTAGCATTTAAATTGAATCCCCTGTGAACTGCTGCCCTTAAAGCCACAAGGTCCTTGTGGTTTTTCTTCCTCTTCTCCCTGAAAATTGAAAAGCTGTAGGAATTGCTTGCTTGTCTGAAGAGGCTTTTTAATTATCATTAAAAATCATATTTTTGATGGGTTACATTCTCTACACAAAATCGTTGTGGGATGTTGTGTTTTTCTGTGAGGACACCAAACACTCAGGTTTTTCTAATACCCCTTTAAAGGGGGAGTAAATGATATTTTGGTGAGTGTGGCTGTCTAATTTTAGATTCCAGCAGAGTTATGAAAGCTTTGGGAGGTCTGACTATCGAAGCCTGGCTGTCAATATGATCAGCAGCAGTACTGACAGGAAAATGCAGCCCATGAAAGTTAAAAAAACTCTAAAATCTGTAGTGAATATCATAAAATTTACAGCTGAGCCTCCTGCTTTGTTGCTTTGGGGTTTGTTGTGTTGTTTTTGACTGAGCTCTGCTCAGGAGACAGCAGTTATTAGTTTGAGGGAAGCTTTTTCTGGTTTGTTTTTATTTCAGTTTAAAAAAAAACCCAACCCAAAAGGCAGGGATTAAAACCCAAAATTGCTGCTGTCTTGTGAGGAAGCAGACAAGCTGCTGCTGGCACTGAGGCCCTGTGTGCATTAGGATAAGAGTGCTTTTATTTTGCTTTTTCTTCTACACATCAGGTCTATTTTTAAGGGTTCTTGACGTCAAGTCCCCTCTGTAGGCTGAACTTGGCTGAAGTGGGGAGTGAATAATTTGAGTATTTCATAAAAGGGCTGCTTTAATCCCTTCCTGCCTCCCAGCACCCAGGGATCCTCTGGGAAGGGATGGCAGCTGCATCCCAATTTTGCTGCTTGGCACCTCAGTTTTGGCCACCCTGGGTGTTGCAGCCCTGTCAGGGCTGGCTCTGCAGGGACAGGGACAGGTGTGACAAGAAATTCTGCTGCTGGCTCTGCTCCTGCTCCTCTGGGCTCCTGCCAGGCTGAGGGGCACCCAGCTCATCCCAAAATCCATTCCCAAGAGCAGAGGAGCCCAACTCATCCCAAAATCCATTCCCAAGAGCAGAGGAACCCAGCTCATCCCAAAATCCATCTGCTGGAGCAGGACAGCCCAGCTCATCCCAAAATCCATTCCCAAGAGCAGAGGAGCCAAACTCATCCCAAAATCCATTCCCCAGAGCAGAGGAGCCAAACTCATCCCAAAATCCATTCCCCAGAGCAGAGGAACCCAGCTCATGCCAAAATCCATTCCCCAGAGCAGGACAGCCCAGCTCATCCCAAAATCCATTCCCCAGAGCAAAGGAACCCAAAATCCTTCCTTCAAGTGGAAGGAAAATGAATCAAATCCTCAGGATGTGGAGCAGTTGTGGCTGGCTGGATTATTTATATATCTAAGTGCAGGTTAGAAACTCTCAGCCCTTCAAATAAAATCCCCACTTCTGGCTCCATCCTGCAGTTGTTTTCCTCAAATATCTTTAACTTCTGCTCTTGTGTTTTGAAAGGTATTTTGAGGAGCTTTGTCAACACAAATTGCTTGGACTTTTTTCAAGTCTGTTCCCCTGTAGTTGTTGCCTCTCTATTTCCTGTCTTTGGTTTCAGTTTGTCTTTTCTGGTGGGGGAGGATGACTGTGCATTTATTTCAGAAATGCTGTTTTAGGGGGTTTTTTAACCATTAATGTGTGACCAGAAAAATAACAGTTAATTACTTTAAGGAAAAAAAAAAAAACAAACAACAAAAAATACAACAAAAAAACCAAACCCAAACTGGCCATGAGATGCTCAAAATAAACCCAGATTTGTGACAAAAGAACATCTCAAATTCCTCCTGTAGGAAGCTGCCTTGTTGATGTGGGTGTTGCAGATGTTCCAGACAGGCGTGGGTCTGCTTTAGGTGAATAATAGTCCTGTGGTATCTGATAGTGGTCAGGACATGATGTCTGCTTTATTAAATATTCCCAGGAGTGGACATTTATTGGCTGCTTACAGTGGAGGGACTGAGTATCAGCTTCATCTGCCTCGCTGTCTGCTTGGGAAATGAGAAAAAGAAATATGAAGTGTTTAAAATGTGAGTGGGAAATGAAGTTTCAAATGTTTTTCCCCCCCTGAAGATTGCAGTGAGAGCCCTCTGAGGCTTCCCTGGTGATGTCCAGGGATGGATTTGCTGGATTCTGGAGTTGTTTTTTGGTTTTTTGTGCTGTTCCTGGGGGGATTGGTGTGCTCAGGTTGGTGAATGAGGGGCTCAGCAGCCCTTGCTCATCCCACTCCTCTTCCACCATCTCCAGTTGATTGTGGCCAAAACATTTGGCATCTTCTGCTGGTTTAAATAATAATAAAATAATATATAATAATTAAATAATAATAAAAAAATAATGATTTTCTCCAAAACAAAGGCAAAATAGTTGTTATGGCCAGAAGTGTGTGAGCCTCAGAAAGCTTCTCCCTTTAACCTTTTAGGAAATCCTACCTGAGCTGTCACAGAGAACATGGGCAGCACTCATGAGGTATTTCAGTATTTTAAAATATTCCACAACCTCCTTCAGTAAATACCCAGGCTGATAACTTGGAGTCATTCACTGGGTGTGTTACAGGCAGCTTGACCTCTGGAAAAATCCTAATTTCAAAGAATTTTCTAAAGCTGGGAGCTGTTTTTTCTTTTTCTTTTTGCTGACAGTTATCACTGAGGAAATTATCACTGAGAAAAAAAAGCTTTCCTTTTTCTCTGAGCCACGTCTGAGCCCAGCCCAGAGCAAGCAATATTTGGTTTGTAGCTTTATTGCAAAGAAAACCTGCAGCAAAATGAACTCTGTGTTTCCATCCGTGTTTTGACTCCTTGAAACTGCACAGGAACAATGAAACCTCCGAGGTGCTTTTTAATAATTCCTGAGTGATCAAGGAAGGTTTTTACAGAAGGTCACAGCTACAGCAAGGCCTTGAATTTTTAACCTTTCCTTGAATTTTTAACCTTTCCTTGAATTTTTAACCTTTCTGGGCTCTCCCCATCTGTGCAGCCTCTGCTTGATGCACATCCAGGGCATGAGGCAGCACCAACATTCCATTCTCCCACCTTTATGCTTAATCATTCATTTTTCCTGCTTTTTATTTTAAATAAGGGCACTCTGAAGGAGCAGCACCGTGGAGGTGAGATTTGCTCCTCCTTTATTTGAGGAGCAAATAAAACCTCAGATCTTCCTGCAGCCTCCTTTAATCCCCTCCACCCCCACAGCTTGAAGCAGCCTCGTGTTGTAGTTTGATTTTGGTTTTATTTTCGGATGTGGGTGCTGATGTGGGATCTTGTCAGGCTGCCTGACCTCCCTGGAGCCTTTCACATTTTTGCTGGTGACCTTTAGAGACTGAGTGTGCAAATGAGTGACTTGCAGGCTCATTAGCAGGTCTGGGAATGTCAGCACAGGGATGCAGGGAGCTGGGGAGCAGGACAAACCTTTGGCTGGGTCATTCTGTGCTTGTCTTCGCTCTTGGGGTGATGGCTGGTGGGGAGAGCTGCTCGGTTTGAGGAGTTTTCCACCCCTTGTTCTCCCTGCAAGCAGCTGGGACAGCTCCACGCTCCTTCAAATCCAACATTTGTTCCGTGTTCTGCGGGGTTCTTGCTGCTGCTGCTTTACCTGGAGCTGCATCAGCCCAAATTTCCTTCCAGATCCACTTGGAGCTGGGATTCAACTCCCTGAAATCTCATTTTGGGCAGGGGGTTGTTGGTGTCCCAGCCTGGAGTGCACAGGAGGTGGAGCAGCTCCAGTGCTGCGGTCCCCAGCACTCATTAACTGAACATCCCAACAAGCCTTGGTCAGACTGTGCCTCCTCTCTCTCTCCAATTCCCTGGAATGAGGTTGGAGCTGGGGGGTTTGGGCTCTGCTCCCAGGGAACAGGGACAGGAGGAGAGGGAACGGCCTCAGGCTGGGCCAGGGGAGGCTCAGGGTGGACAGCAGCAGGAATTTCCCCATGGAAAGGGAGCTCAGGCACTGGAAGTGCCCAGGGAGGGTTGGATCCCATCCCTGGAGGTGTCCCAGGAATTCCTGGAGGTGGCACTTTGTAGACTTCCAGGGACAAAATCTGTGTCTGAGAGATGAAATCTGTCATGTGTATGATGTGAGGCTCCTGCCTGGTTTTCCATCTGAGCAGAGTCAGTTACAGGATTTGGGATCCAGGTGTTCACTCTGGATTTACAGGAACAGCAGACTGAAAAAATCAATGGGAACGGAGGCAGTGACAACTCCTGTAAATCTGAGTTCAGCCTCACCCTGAACAGGTGACTGGGGACTTCAAACACTGCCAGGGCAGCTGTGCTTGCAGGGATGCAATGGTGGTGATGACATTCTGCTCTCCTTTTCTCCTCCAAAACCCTCCAGCCCCTTGGAGAAGCTGGATAATGCAGATGTAAATGAAGAGGATACACAGAGAAGCTCTTCTACCAACTATTTTATTTTAAAATTTTTATCTGAGAAGCCTGTCTAGACAGGCATCTATTTTCATGACATGCAAAGCAGAGTACTAGATGAATACTTCATTAGTAAAATGACTTGTCATCTTTGAACCCTGATGGAATATCTCTTGGAAGCTGGTTCTTCCATGCAATATTAGATCCAAGTTTTACAGGGATATGGAAGTGGCAGTACATATGGTGTTGTTAACATGACAGCTAGCCAGCATTAATGCAGAATTACTTCATTTATCAAAGCCAGTGCTGGGAAGCCAATGAACTGCACAGGCTGGAGGAATTTGAGCTCTGGTGAAGCTGTTTTGGGGAAGGAATAGGTTGTTTGTGGAAGTTACACTGCTGTGAAATTTGGAGCTTTCTGGTCCCTTCTTCCCTGGTTTCCTCTCTTTTTCCATCAGGTGGGCGAGGTGGGGTGACAGATTCCAGCTCTTCTGACAGGATTGCTGCTGTTTGCATTTTCAAGAGGAATTTTGAGGGATTTGGTTCAGGGCCCTGAGCACCCCTTTCCAAAGTGTCCCATCCCTGTTCCCTCTGCTGATCCCTCTGCTCTCCCCGCTCCACCTGGGAGCTGAAATCTGAACAAAAGTGCCTCATTTAGCTAATGCAGAAATTCCTCTGTTTCAGAAG
Organism: Parus major; assembly: GCF_001522545.3. Classification (NCBI taxonomy): domain Eukaryota; kingdom Metazoa; phylum Chordata; class Aves; order Passeriformes; family Paridae; genus Parus; species Parus major. The sequence continues at coordinate 1,884,143 of NC_031782.1, forward strand.
ACTGTATTAATTACCTTTCACCTTCAGCCTGGTTAATTAGTGCTAATGAATGAAGTGATGCTGGTGCTGTGCTGTGACAAAGGGAGAGGATCAGCAAGCCCAGTGATGCACATGGCATGTGCAGCAGCCTTTTCCCAAAATTTGGGTTGGAAGGGACCTGAAAGCTCATCCATTCCCACACCCTGCCATCAGCAGGGATATTTTCCACTATCCCAGCTTTTTCCAGCCTGGCCCTGGACACTTCCAGGGATGGGGCAGCCCAAATTTCTCTGTCCAGTTAGGAACCTGTCCTGTGTTAGGCAGGATGGCTTTGGATACACCTGGGGGATCTTTGGTTGGATTCTCCAGCTGGGATTTGCTCTTTAAAAGTGTTACTTTAGTATTACAGCATGAGGAAAAGCTGCTTTCTGTGGAGAGTGGCAGAGAGTGGAAGAGCTGCCCAGGGAGGTTGTGGAATTCCCTCTGGGGACATCCCAAACCCACCTGGCTGTGTCCCTGTGTCACCTGCTGCAGGTGACCCTGCCTGGGAGGGGTTGCACTGGCTGATCCCTGAGGTCCCTTCCAGCCCCAACCATTCTGTGACTGCAGGAAAAGCAGGAAAAGGTGTGATCCTTGAGGGTGGGAAGGGTGTCAGAATCTCCTTATTTCCCCCTTTTTCCAATTCCTGTTCCTGGAATTGGAGCTGGAATTGGAATGAGCTGCTCCTGCTCACCAGGCAGCTCCCGGAGCCCTGGGATCTCCTGCTGCCTCTGGGAGTTGTTCTCCAGCGTGGAATGGAGCCAGACCAATAATGTTGCCATAATGGAAGAGCTGTTTTTCAGTGGGTTTGAAATGAGAATTATTAAATGCTTAATTCTGGTTATCTGCAGAGCCCATTCTTTAAGGAGCTGCAGTGACAGAGGGAGGGCAGGGATGAGAGCAGAGCACTTGTGCCCAGCCTGAGGATCCGAGTTCCACCTTTATCCAGGAGCTTTCTGGCTCTTCACATTGGCATAACCCATGGAAATTTTGTGTGGAAGAATGGGGATGGGGAGTTTATATGGGTGGTTTTTTATCAAGTGTTTCAATTAATTCTTGTAGCTGCTTCATTGTTCTCTGAACACGGTGCAAGGCACTGACTTAAACCAGCATTCCCACACATTTCCCTCTGGAAAACTGGGAAACCACGCTGGTAACAGCAGCCTTGGCCACTTCCAGGGGTGAATTGAGCAGTTTCTGTTGGGATTAAGTTCATTTTGGTGCAAACTCCTCCCAGTTTGGGCTGCCTGGAGGTGAGTGGAATGAAGCACTGCGTGTTTGCTCTTGTCCCAGCCCTGCTCCACCCTCCTGATGGCAGCACAGGGATTCCTTTCCTTGGAAAATCCTGTATTTCCCAGCTCAGACCTGGAAACCAGCAGCTGATAAAGAGATAATTCAGCTTTTGCTCTCTAGGAGCTGCTCTGCTGTAAGACTCAGAGACCCCTTTGTTTTCCTACTGCATTTCAGGCATTTGTGATTTACATTGGATCCAAACGAATCATCCTCAGGTGAAAGCTCCACTATCCCAAATTTATTCAGAAATCCAGGCTCAGCTTGGCTTTGGAATGGAGATTTTCAGTCAGAAAAAAACAACTGAACCAGCTGTTCCTTGGGCAAATGTGTTATACACAGACAGTTGCCTTAAATTAGCTGAGTCTCACTGCAGTGCTGCATTTTGGGTTGTGTTGTCTTAATTTCTCTTCCTGCAGCAAATCCATCTGGGGGAAGGGGAAAAAAAGATGGAAATCTGCTCAGTTCTTAAGTTTTGGGTGTTTCTGAGCAGTGCTCCTCAAAACTTCTCTAGAACTTGAAGGCACTTTATGAACAGAAAATAAGAATTTTCCTTCTTTTGCTGAAGAGAATGGTGTGCAGCCTAAGGAAATGCTAAAATGCCATTTCAATTGCATTAAAACTTCTCGTGTTTTCAGGTGAGTGTGGCCATATTTGCTTGACTTAATAACTCCTGCAAAAGTTGATCTTCTTCCTATTGAGATCTCTTAAATTGTTGTCCTGCAGGAGGGATAAGTAAGTCCAAACTCTGAACTGTTTAGGGATGGAAGCAGAATTTTAACCAGTCCTTTTTAGTGATTTCCCTTCCAAATCCAGTGAAATAACCTCATAATCTTCATAAAACAAAGTTTTTGTGCCTGGCAAGGCAATTAACTTCAAAATGTTCCTGTTCTTTAAGCTTGATGATCACATCTGCTTATTTTTCCCTCAGAAATTCTCAAGCTGTCTCCTACCTGGATAACAACCAACAAGAAGCTCTGCTTTGTGGCTCCTTCCAGAATTCCTCACTCTCCAAGCCGCTGTTAATTCTGAAATATTAAAATAATCCCATCTGCTGTTGTTTTTGGGGTTTTTTTTTGGCATTGTATTTTCTTGTCTGCCACCCTTCCTTCCTGCTGCTTCCCTCCCGGAATTTGTCCCTTCCAGGGGTTTCTTTGGATGATCCAGCAGTGAAAACTCCAATCCTCAAGGCTTTGGAGTCTGAACCTGCTGTGGTTTGGGGAGGGAAAGGGGAGCAGGGAAGGGAAATCAGCCTCACTTGGGCTGTGGGATGGTTGTTCCCTGCAGCTCTGAGCATCTCTGTGCTGCCTTTTCCTCCTCTGGTTTGGGGATGCTGCATCTTCCCACTGCTGGAAGGACTCTGCTTGCCTAAGGGACAGAAAAACCTCAAAAATATTTATTTCTCTATTATTTTCCGCTTTCTCATAAAAACTTGACTTTGTTTTAGTGCCCCTTCCAGCTAAATGTGGTCCAGGCTGCTGTATCCTGCAGGAAGGATCAGAAACGTGACTTGCAGTTAGAGCAGCAATGGGAATGGGATGGGATGCTGGATTTGCTGTGATTTGCAGTTAGAACAGCAATTTTAGGAGGTGTTTTCCAGTTGGGATGTTGGATTTGCTGTGATTTGCAGTTAGAACAGCAGTTTTAGGAGGTGTTTTCCAGTTGGGGGACTTGGGACAGGGGACATTTCCCCCAGGATAAATGGAAAACTGGGATTTCTGGTGAGGTTTGTAACCTGTTCTTACATTAACAGTTTGTTATAAACCATTTCTCAGTCTGGGATGGGACTGTGGGGTTTTATTGGCAAGAGCTTCCTGCTGCTGTGTCTTTTTCTATTTATTTATTTTTGTTTAGCTGCAGACCTCCAAGTTAGCTGCTGTTTGAGAGGATTTGTTTAATATTGCTTATCTGATGATGATTAAGGAATCCAGTGTTTATAGCATCAGCTTTGACCTCCGTGTTAGTTCAGCTGAGCAACCAGATAAATGATGAAGAAATTCTTCAGCAAGCTCCCCCCATGTTATTTAAAATTAACTCTTGAGGTGCTCTTCTAAAGCTGATTCATTCTTTTTAAGAGAAATGGCTTTTGAGGAAATTTTAGCTGCTTTAGCTACATTGAAAGGCTGTTGAGGTTTGGGTTTTGGCTTGGTTTTAGCAGCAAACTTGTTTCTATGTCTGGAATTTAGTCCTGTGACATTTAGCAAATAGATGAGGAGTGAAATGAATGTTGTAAAACAAAACTGAACTGTGGGAACTTCAGGCTTTGGTCTGTAAATGACAACCATGAAAGGGTTGGGGTCCAACACAGCTTTGATAAAAATTGGTTTGCTCAGAAATTCATTAATGATAAAACACTTTAATGAGTTGATGTAATTATTTTATTTCTTTTCTTGCTTCATTCTCTCATAAATCTCAGGGCACAGGTGCCTTGGTGCTGCCTGTACAAACAGAAAGCCTAAAACATCGACCTTTTGATTGATTTCCTCTGTGTGTTTTCACAAACACAAATTATCCTTAAAAAAAGAGGATTTCTATCCAAAAGATTTCCATCAGAAGACGCTGCTGTTACACCAGGCTGGGTGACACCACGTTTCCCTGAGTCTGAATTTTAACTGTGGTAATTTTGCTGATCAGACAGCAAAGTTTAAGACAATTCAGTGTCAGCATGGAAAACAACCTCCAAATTAACAAAGCCCTTCGTTCCCAGCGAGGAGCACTTGGCTGTTGTGTGCAGAACAGACTCAAAGAGGTTTTTAATATTCTGTAGCTCAAGGACTTGGCTCCTCTTCAAACATTCCCAGCTCCACAAGAATGGGTAATTTGGCAAGTGACTGTACCCCTCTAGGGGCAGAAATGTGGAAATTGCTTCTACAGGTAAATTCAGACCAGGGAGAGGGGATTTGACCACAGGGGAAAGGGATTCCTGCTGGGATTTGGGATGCAGCTTCCTCAGTTTCCCAGGCTCTGCTTTCAGCCTTCCCTGCCTTAAATTCTTCAAACAGCATGGAAAACATGCTGCTGCTTTCCTATTATTTTCTATTATTCTATACTTGAAATCTGTTTTAGAAAGTGAAATCTGTTTTAGAAAGTGAAATCTGTTTTAGAAAGTGAAATCTGTTTTAGAAAGTGAAATCTGTTTTAGAAAGTAAAATCTATTTTAGAAAGTTACACTGTGAAAAACCCAGCCTGTATTTGATACTTCAGCTTGTGGCAGAATTTCTGAGCACCCAGGTTATCCAGATTATCCCAAGGGATTTTAGGGAAATGAAAATCCCTCCTGACACTCCAGGGCTTTGAATGTGGGAGTCAGAGGTGCTGTGGGAATGCAGAATCCGTGCTGGGCGTTGTTGCTGTGCTGGTGATGGAGCCGCAGACTTGGGTGGCCGTGTTTGTTTGTCCTGGCAGCGCTCACTAAAACACGAGGCCTTTAAAAACCATTTCAGCAATTTGGGGATGTTTGAGAAGTTCCAAAATGCTCCTTTCACGGTGCTCTCCTGCACTCTCAGAGCTCGGGGGTGCAGGTGGTGTTTGCTGGGTGCCCACGTTGTCCTGAGCCTTGGTCCTTGAAAGGACACGTGGCAGCACATCCTCATCCCTCCTCCCTGCTTTTTTCCTGGAAAAAAGGGTTGTTTGGCTTTTAGGGGGTGCTTTTATCTCAAGATTCTTATCCCCAATTTTAATTTTAATTTGGATTTTAATCCCCAAGACTCTGTATTCAAAGATGGGGGCATTGATGATTTTTGATTATTTATTTTTTTTAACCCGCTCCTTTAAAGCCTGAATTCCCACCTCACCTCTTGGCTGGCTGAACAGCAGGGCAAAACTTCCCAGAGTGAAGCATGAAAACATTCCAGGAATTCCCTCTCACTCTCCTCCTCTCTCCTCAAGGTGCTCTTACGGAGTGTTACGATGAACTGGGCAACCGCTACCAGCTCCCCGTCTACTGCCTTGCCCCTCCCATCAACATGATCGAGGAGAAGGGTGACCTGGAGACTCTGGATATTCCTGACCCCCCTCCCAACTCCGGGCACGAGTGCCAGCTCCGCCTGCGCCTGTCCACGGGCAAAGACCTGAAGCTGCTGGTGCGCAGCATGGACACCGTGTACCACATGAAGCGGCGGCTGCACGCCGTGGAGGGAGTGGAGCCGGGCAGCCAGCGCTGGTTCTTCTCTGGGAGGCCCCTGGCAGATAAAATGAAACTGGAGGAGCTGAAAATCCCAAAGGACTACGTGGTGCAAGTCATCGTGAGCCAGCCCTTAGCAAATCCCACCCCGGTGGAAAACTGATTTCTGCTCCTTCTGGTGGTTCTTCTCTCCTGCGTCTCTGTTGTGGGGTTTGTTTTCAGTGCCCTCTCTTCTCTTTGGGGTTGTCCTGCTCGTGGATGGGTTGCAAGAAATGACCAGCAAAAAATTCCATCTGTGATGGAGATCTGCAAAAATGTAAAAATGTAACCTGGCCTCTGGGGTTTGCCTGATCTCGTATTGAACACGACAGCAAGAGCAGCAGGGCAAGGGCAAAGGGAAGGGAAAAGAGGGAGGGAAGAGATTGTTCACTTAATACAGACATGTAATGATCCTGAAACCATCAGTGGTGTCCTGATCCCTGAGGCCAGAGCAACAGAGAGCACTTTTATCTAAAAAAACCAACTTTGAAGCGAATCAAATCTCCAGTTGTGTATCAGCAGCACACACAGTTCCTGCAGAAGGAGCCGGTGACGGGGATCCCTCTGGCTCTGACGAGGCACAGCCAGCCCTGGGCAGTGGAGCTGGGCTGGGCTTTGCTCTCTGGCAGCTCCTGGTGATGCTCAGAGCGAGCAATTGTACATTCCAAGGTGGCAGTGCAGCCCTGTGCCACTGCTGGCTCAGGCAATAACTCAGCCCTGTCTGCTCTGTACTGTAATTTCCTGCTCCAGCCCTGCCTCAGCCTCAGTTCCTGCCCCGTGGGGGGCTGAGCTCCTGTCCCTCGGATCCCAGAGAGGCTGAGCCCAGGTGAGCCATGAGGAGCAGCCCCCCTGTCCCACAGCATCCCAAAGGGACTGAATTCCTGCCAGGAGCCGTGGGCTGCAGCTCCCTG
>NC_031782.1:1890707-1892689 GCF_001522545.3 Parus major
GCATTGCAGCTCCCCTGCAGGGCTCATTGCAGCAGGTGAGGATGCTGGCAGCCTTTGGGGTGTCACTGGGAGCTGTGGTGACTCTCCAGGACAGCTGGAGCTGTCCTCACCCGCACAGAGCCTGGCCCTGGGCTCCCCCAGCCACTGCTTTCCCTTCAGAATGTAACAGGGGCCCTTTCAGCACATGACAAATCCTTTTGTAGTCTCACTGACCTTTTTTTGGGGCTGGGGGGTGCAGTTTGTTCCCCCAGCTGGAGCTGCTCTGTGTCACTGTGGCTGCTCTGCTCCCCTGCCTTTGGTGGAGGTCGAGGCCCTGCTCTTTTAATCATCATTTCTGTTTGTTTGGGGTTTCAGCCATCATTGAAATCACTTCTTCCAAAGTTAAATGTGCTCTTAATATGGGAAATAGCAGATTTTTTATATTTTTTCCCCCCTGGTTTCTGTCCTCCCTCTGTGAATTAAGTGAAACTTGGGGATTTCCGTGACAATTTTAAACTTCTGCTCCTTCAAGTCATTCCACAGAAATCAAATTTGGCACTCAGAAACCCTGAGTTTGCACCAGAGTCAGGATGATCAGGGACATCCAGCAGGTGGAAGCAGAATTTCATTGATGGTTGGGAAACAGAGCCACGTTCTGCTTGCATTCCCCACCCCACCCCACCCAACTACAGCTTTTTTTTGGTCCTCATTTTGTACCAAACCTGGGAGTTTCTGACAGCTCCACTGGCCCCTCTTGGTACAGGATGCCTGAAATGCAGTGGCACAGCTGCAGAAAGGAAAATCCCTGTTCTCATAATCACCAAAGTGACTTTGCTTTCCTTTTTTCTCCTTTTTTCCTTTATTTTTAAAGGTGAAAGTGAGCTGATCAATACTAACCTAGAACAAGTTTTCTATCGTGGAGTTGTTTTTTTTTTTAAATGCAAATTTGATTTACTGTACTTGAGGTTTTTTGCAGCCAAATCTTTTTGCATTCCAGGGGAATATTTGCTACATAAACAAGTCAAAAATCTCTCTTGGGTTTTCTCTGGGCAAAGGATGGGTTCATGCCAGGAGGACACTACTTGTCTTATAAAGCATAATTGATATGTCTGGATAAATCCTCTTTATGGTGTCCTTTCCCTGCAGCCCCTCCTGAGAAGGGAGAAAATTCTGATGGATTAAGGAGGAGCAAACCTGGAGCTGTGAACACTAAAACACTTTTTTATTATTATTATTTTTGTAGGATCCTTTTTTTTTTTTCTTTTATTATTTTTTATATTTTCATTCAGGCAATTTGTCACCAGGTGCTGGTTTTGAGATGTAGGGGCTGGGATTTGCTCCTTCTTCCCCTCTGAGCTGGAAAAGGCTCAGTTTTCTGACACTGTTCCAGATGATCATGTTTTATATTAATTGCTTTTATGGCAGGGAGAAAAGGTGATGCTCTGAAGGCCATGTTGTGAGTGGGTTCTGAGTAGAACAGAGACTTTGTTCATGAAAATTCTCTTTAACAGCCTCCCCCTCCTTAATCACATATCAAAACCTGAAAGAATTCAATGGTAAAATGCTTTTAGAGGTGACAGTGAAGACTTTGACCCTCTCTGTATAAAGTGACAGCAGTACTGAGCACATACTCTGCAAGAAACACAATTTTACAAGATTTCTATTAGGAAAGAACTTTACATTTCAAAATAATCTGTTAAAAATATCACTACAAGGCTGTAAAAGCACATGGCTGACAGGGCCACGTATAGAACTGGAAATTGTGACATAACAGAGAACATTTGTGTCTCAAATGATCGAGTTTGCCCTAAAAGTTGGGGTTTGGTGCAGATTCCAGTGTGGGGGAGAAGGCTGGGAGTGTGGGGTGAGTTTGGGGGCTCAGGGGGTGTCCCCTGAGGGAGGGAAATTTATTTGAGTGCAGGGCATGGCACAAAACAGGGGCTGTCCTGTGGGGTCTGGTGGCTGCTCAGGAGAGGATGGAGAGCCCCAGGAGAGGATGGAGA
>NC_031782.1:1892858-1945927 GCF_001522545.3 Parus major
GTCCTGGCTGGGTTTTGGCCCTTGGGGTGCTGTCCCCACCATCAGGGGGGTTTATAGGTTTATACCTGGGGTATAAACGATGGGAACAGAATTTTAACGCACACGACTCAAGTGAGGAGAAATCAATTTGGGATTTTTAAATTCCCCCACCTCAGCCCTCTGTGCCATTCCTGCTCAGCTCTGGCTGGGAGCTGATGCCAGGAGAACCTTTTTTAACCCTGTCAGTGACAGCTCTGACACAGCTCAGATTTTTCTACTCTTTCTTGTCACTCCTGCCCGACCTGATGAAAGTCACACTCCTGAACAGCTTGAAGGGCAGAGAGGCACAAACACCTGAGCCAGGTGCCCAAAAAAGCCCCAGGTGTGCTGCAGGTCCATTTGGGGCACTGCAGAGTGATGCTCAGGGTCTTCTTCCCCACCCCAGTGCCAGCTGCTCCCTCAGAGCCCCCCAGATGTCCCTGCCTGCCTTGGTGCCTGGCAGTTTTTGGGGTCCTCTGCACAAAACACAGCTTGGGATCTGTTTTCTGGAAGCCTCTGCTCCTCTGGAGCTGGGGAATGTTTTGGAAAATGAATTGGTGGTGTGCTAAGTTGGGTTTTTCATAGACACCTTAAATATGGGGTGTAACAACACCAAAAAATCCTCAGCCCAGGAGCAACCAAACCAAGCCCAGCTTTTCTTTGCCTTCCACAGAAAGTTTGGGGAGGAGAGGAAAGAGGGAATCTTTGGAGCATCTGTGCATAATGTTTGGTGAAGGTCAATGATAACTTGATAAAATATTGCTGTAGTGTGATGTGCTTCTGCATATATATCCATTGCTAGTAAATAATGTAAAATCTTTTTGTTGGAAGTATTAAAAATACAAGAATACTCTTTGTTACAATGGTGGGACGCTTTTAGCCTTGGGGTTCTGGAAGCATTTTTGCTGTGTAGGTGTTGACAAAGTGAATGCTGAATGTTTCTCCACGTCTGTGATGCTTCAGAAATGGAAGGGGCAGCTGCATTTCTGGTTCTGGAGCTCTCTTTTCCAAACTTTTCCGTGTTCCTGTACAGACACCCGAGACCCTGCACCTTATGCAGAGAATGTTTACATTATATAAAAAAAAACACAAAAAAAAAAAAAAGAATTTTTTTTGGCTTTTTCCCCTGTGCTGCTCAGATCCTGTTACTTTGAAATGAAAGTAGTCTCTGTTAGAAAAAGGGGCTTTTTTTGTTTGTTTGTTTGTTTTTTGCCTTTGCCCTTCCCTGTAATCAGATCCCTCCTGGATTGTGGCTGGAAGCTCTGGGACAGTTTGGACTCTTCTGGAGTGGGATTAGAGGTGTTTGATAAAAGTCTTTAAAAAACCCCTGCCTTGGCTGTGGGGATGAGCTTTGTCCATGCTGCAGCTTCCTTGGAAAGCAGCAGATCCTGCTCCAAACCCCCTGGAAGTCGTGGCTGCCTCGCAGGTTCCCTGGGAAGCCTCGGAGTTGGAATTCCCGGCATCCGCGGTTGTGTTTCCTCCCCAAATGCTGAATGTCCTGCTGTTCCCTCTGCAGCCACAAACACTTTGTGGTGGTTTGGATACACAAATCTGCTCCAAGATTTCCCTTCCCAGGAATTGTTTGGGATTGCTGTGTCCTGCAGGTGCCTCCTCTCCTCTCCCGAATTCCATCATCCATCCGTAGGGATGGAGCTGGAGCTCTCCTTCCCAAGGGAGACACTTCACTGAGCCTCCAGCAGGCAGGCAGCTGGAAAATGAGATATTTTAACCAAAAGGCTTCTTCAAGTGGACTTTGAGACTTTTAACCAACGTTGTCTGCTGGATTTTCCGTGGAGAATTTGTCCCGACCCTGCGAGCTCGGGATTTGTGCGTTCCCCACGTGAAGCCCACTCAGAGCCACGAGGCAAAGAGACAACTTCAAATCCTGACTCCTGCCTTAAAACCTTCCGTTCATCTTGAGCTCCAGAAAAATCCTGTTCATTCCCAGACCCCCCTTTTATTTTGTTTTTTTGTTTGTTTCCGTTAGGAAATCGGAATCCGCTCCAAAGGCTGGAGACAATTTAAGGCAATGGAAAACAAAAGAAATTGGAGCTGGTGGCTTTATTAAAACAACAAACTGGTCTTGGCTTAAAACCCTTATTTGTGCCTCTCAAGTCCAGGGAATGTTTCAAAAGAGGTGGATTTTGAGCAATGCTGGCCAGGACTGTGGTGGTGGCACTCGGTGGCACTCGGTGACACTCGGTGACACTCGGTGACACTTTGGCTTCCGTGTGCTCTGAGCACAGGACTCGGCTCTGTGTCCTCTCTGCCTCATGGGAATGGCTTTCAAAGATGGCTGGTACCATCAAATTTGTACTTCTTGAATAAATACCTTCATTTTTATGGTAAAACTCTGGCTGTGTGTTTGTGCTGTGGGATTGGATTTCCTGTTCCTTGGGATCTGCTGCTGGGTTTGGGGTTGTCCCCCAGGATGGGGCTGCTTCTTTCCCCTCTTAGGAACACATTTAACATCAAATATTTGTGTCAAACAGGGTTTTTAATATTTTTTCCCCCTCCCTGGTGAGGGAAAAATTCCAGAATTCCAATTTTTATCCTGTTGTGAACACCAGGTAAATTCCAAACTGCTTTATGGGTTTTTATCTGGTACTTTTTTAATGCCTCACAGGTTGTCTCTAGACTGATAAATTATTTATTATCATAGGGAAGATCTTTTACTGCTGAGAGCAAACCACCCTGAATTTCCAGTGGGAACGCTGTGCAAATTCCCTGTATTTAAAACAACTAAAAAAAAAATTAAACTTTTTCCCCCCTTTCATTTAAAAAATTAAATTAATCTTGGAGATGCTACACATTAAGAAATACACTCAGTGTTCTTTTTCCTCTTTAAATTTCTTCAGTGGGGCTTTTGGCTGGGAGCTGGAATTCTCCAATTTCTCCTTTACCTCTGATACCCCTCAGGGACACATTTTAATGTGGATTTGGGTGTGTGACAATGTTTTATCTTGTGGACAAGGTGTGAAATCCACGGAGAATGCAGGGCCTGGAGATGTGCCTGGCTCTGGGGATCAGCTCCTCGCTGAACAAAAATAATGGATCTGGGTAATTGGCCTGTAATTACATTCCCTGACACTTTGTCTTAATTCAGGTCAGCACTTTTATAGTCTTGATTAACTACCAGAGGTATCAGAGGAGTAGGAATAATTCTTTGTCGGCTGCAGCTAAATATTTCCATTTTTTAAATAAGAAACCGGCGTCATTTCACTGCAGAATTTGGGATGTGAGTTACAAACAAACAAGGGTGTGATTTTCCTGGAAATTTTCCCTTTACAGATGTAAAAATACCTAATTTTTATTCCTTTTCTATGGGAGTGTGTACATACAGTGTCTTTAATTTATCCATATTCCCCTTTTTAACAGATACCCATAAAATACAAGGTGCAAAGCCCTGTGTGCAGCCGTTCCACAAAACCACAGGATGCTTTGGCTTGGAGGGGACCTTAAGGAGCATCTTGCTCCAAACTTTTTTCCAGGGATATTTTCCACTATCCCAGGTTTCTCCAAGGCCAGGCTCTGTGGAAGGCCTGGAATTTTCCAGCTGAATTATTCCTTCCTTCCTTCCTTCCTCGGGGATAACTCCAGGGGCAGCGCTTGGAGGAGGCTCCTGGTGTCCTGGGCTGTGTGAGAGGGGGAATAAATCCACGGCTGAGCAGCCAAAATCCAGCAGAAGAGACTAAACCTCTTCTCTTGCCTTCTCTCCACGTGGCCTTAATTAGCTGGGCTCGTTAATGAAGCTCAGGGCGGTTCCTGGGGCTGTCCCTCAGCATTCCAGCAGGGATTTCAGGGGGATGTGGAGCAGCAGCTGACCCAGCCTTGGGACAGCCCAGTTTGCCCCATTTGCCCCAGTTTGCCCCAGTCTGGAGGAGGTGACACCACCATCAGTCCTGGGGATGCTGCGAGGCCGAAGAGCAGCGATTCCTGCTCCTCCAGGGAATGGCTGGGCAGCACCTCTGGGATTTATTCACTTTGTAAACTGGTGCTGGCTGGGGGCTGAGAGGGGTCAGGGGTGTGAGGCTGCTCCTGGGTACAGGATTCCCGGAGTTCTCCTGCTGGGAGCTCTCCAGGATCCCTCCCTTCCTCTTTTTTCTATTTTGTTGCTTATTGTCCAAGCAGGAGGCTGCAAACATTTCGGATTCCCTGCAGCTCAGTGATTAATTTTGGATTGGAGGCAGACCCCACCGTTCAGGGTAGCCCTGCCCAGCAGGAGTTATTCCAGAAAAACGCCCCAAATCCAGGCTCTCATCCCTTTCTCCAGAAGAGTTTCCTGACGGAGGAGAAATCAATTCCAGCTGATTGCCTCGGGCTCATCCCGAGCACGATCCCGGCTCCCAGAGCCCCTCTCTGGCTGCTGCTCTGCCCTCCCAGACGAGGTGCAGATGTTGCAGTGATTGACAACATCTGGACCGAGCAGTGCACAGCATTCCCAGCTGCTGGAAGTGGCCTTTTAACCAGGCAGCCCTGGAAGGGCAGCACCAACACGACTTGGGGCTGAAAACCTCATTTCAGGGAATCCTGTGAGGGATTCCTGAGCTCCCTGCGCTGCTGAACCACCCAGGGGCTGCACATCTGCAGGGCTGAGGTGCAGCCACAACAAATAACAGAAGGGGAGACTCTGGTGGCTCAAAGAGGAGAATTATCCATAAAAAGAGTAACCCAGAGTCAGGGAAATGAATCCACAAACACCAGGGGTTTATGTCCAAAAAGGAGACAGAGGAGTCCTGTAACTTTATTCCAATAAGGGAGAGGCCATGGGCCATTCCCCTGGGGTCTCTCAGATTTTTATCTCCTTTTTATCCCAATTTCCCGGCCATGTCCCTCTCTCTTTCCCCACTGCCTGAGGTACTTGAGAGGCACAGACTCCCCAGAATGCCTGACACCTGAGATTCCCCTCTAATGTAGAACCCTCCCTCTTAATTTTTAATTCTTATGGAATTTATGGTGTTTCCCCATTGTCTCTTTCATCTTCCAATATCCAATTTCATTTACCAGCAAACCTCCAGTTTGTTTGGAAAGGCAAATATATTTTTTCCCATTCATCAGTCAGTGGAATCCTTCCCATTATTTCTTTTATCTCTCAGTGCTAGTTTGATTTACCAGCAGCTCGTTTGTGGAGATAAATCCCTCATCCCTCTCAGCAGAAAGGAGGAGCGGGTGAGGTGATGTCCCTCAGCTCCTCGTGCCCCTGGAGCAGGTGGAGATGCTCTGTTCAGAGCGGAAAGGTTCAGGAACAAACCTCAGCACTGATTTCCTGCCTGGAAGGAGCACGTGGAGCACGGAGCAGCGCTCACATCCCCACAACAGAGGGGACCTCCCGCCTCTCCCAGGCACAGGAAATGCCAGAATCCTGCTGCTTCCTGCCATGGAGCCTCAGCTGCTGCTGCTGCTGCTGCTGCTGGCTTTGGGATGTGCTGGGGGAGCGACTGACACCAGCCAGGCTCCAAAGCTGCTGCCAGAGAGCCATGGGATGTTTGGGGTGGAAGGACCTTAAAGTTCACCTCTCTCCATGTCCTGCCATGGCAGGGACACCTCCCACTGTCCCAGGCTGCTCCAGCCTGGCCTTGGACACTTCAGGGAACCAGGGACAGCCACAGCTGCTCTGTGCCAGGGCCTGCCCACCCTCCCAGGGAATAATTCCTTCCCAATATCCAACCTAAATCTACCTTCTGGCAGTGGGAAGCCATTCCTGTCCTGTCACTCCCTCCCTTGTAAAATTCTCTCTCCATCTTTCCTGCAGCTCCTCCAGGCCCTGTGAGGCCACAATTGTGTCACCCCAAAGCTTCTCCTCTCCAATCCCAGCTCTGCCAGCCTTTCCTCCCAGCAGAGCTCCTCCATCCCTCTGAGCATCCTCTGGGCTCTCTCCAGCAGCTCCAGCTTCTCCTCTGAGAGTTCCTTTCCCATCCCTCCCATGTCCATGCTTGGCTTCTCCCCTTCCTCCCCAAATCCCATGGGGGACACCCCAATGCTGATCCTGGGCCAGGCTCCTGCTCCAGATTAGAGCTGCAGGTCATGCCCAACATCAAAGCTGAGCTTTAGGGGTAACCCTGGCTTTACCACCCCTCTCCCTCCCCACAGCATCCCAGCCCAGTGGGTGGAAGAGCAGAACCTGATCCTTATTCAGGTTGCTCCCATCCTGGAGAAAGCAATAAAAGTTCCCCTGAGGAGAGCAGGGAGCTCTCAGGCATTGCCTGCACGAAGCTGGGAGCAATAATTAGCAGGATTTATTTCATTTGAAATGCCCAGTGCTCCCAGTCAGGCTGCACAGGCAATTAACAGCCCGGAACAGACACGAGATGCTGCTCAGAATTCACGGACAGTATTAATAAGATGATTTATGAGAGAGCCACGTGTGATTTCTGCCCAGAGAAAATGGGAAGGTGCTCATTGCTGTGCTCCTGTCTTCTCTTCCCGTCTTCTTCTCCCAACTTCCTTCCCACCCCACCACTGAGGAAAAAAAATTACTTTCCCAACAAACCAGAAACACTAGAAAACCCCCGCATTTTTCTGTTGAAGGTGTCACTTTTAACAATTATTTTCAGTAAATTGCTAATCAATTAAATTCAAACACAATTCCTTCCAATAGCATATAAAAATAAAGTATCCATAATCAAATTTTTGGGCTTTGGGGATCCCCGGGGTGCGCAGGGCCAGCCCGGGGTGTCCCCTAGATGTCCCCATTCCACACGGGATCGCGGCTCCGCTCTCCAGGGGATGGAGCTGCCACCACGGGGAGGATGAGGATTTCCCACCGGCTCCCGGCTGGCTTCTTCTCCAAAACAAACGCGGATTTCCCGGGATCGCCGCTGCTGGGAGTGTGAAACCCGCGTTCCCCGCCCGTTTTCCCGGGAGAGGCGGCGGGGAACGCGGCTCTGCTGCCCGGCCCGGGCGGGTTCGGCTTTTCCATGCGGGGACCGGGCACGGCCCCGGGGATGCGGCACCGCTCCATCCCTGCCCCGGGATTCGCTCTGTTTGCCTGGGGACTGGGGATGCGCACCGGGCTGAACCGGGCCGAACCGGGACACACCGTACCGGGCTGAACCGGGCCGAACCGGGACACACCGTACCGGGCTGAGCCGGGCCGGTCAGGGCGGACCTTGACCCGGCTGGGCAGCTCCGGGCCGTACCCAGAACATGAACCGTGCCGTGCTCGGGGTGAGCCGTGCCCGGGGTGAGCCGTGCCCGGGGTGAGCCGTGACAGTCTGGGCGAGCCGTGCCCTGTCTGAGCCGTGCCGTGCCCGGACCGTGCCCTGTCTGAGCCGCACCCGGACCGAACCGAGCCGTGCGGGGCGGTGCCGGCCGTGCGGGCGGAGGATGCGGGCGGCCAATGGCCCGGTCCCGGTCCGCCCAGCCCAGCCCAGCCCAGCCCAGCAGGTGGAGCGGTTCCGGCTCCATGTGCTCGGCTGGAGGCGGCCCCGGGGCCGGTCCCGCCTCGCCGCTCCCCGGGCGCGCAGCGGCTCCGTCCTCCCGGGGCCGGAGCGGGCGGCGGCTCCGCAGCTCCCGGGGCCGCTCTCCGCGATGGCTTTCGCCAATTTCCGCCGCATCCTGCGCCTCTCCGCCTTCGAGAAGCGCCGCTCCAAGGAATACGAGCACGTCCGCCGCGACCTGGACCCCGGCGAGGTGTGGGAGGTGGTGGGCGAGCTGGGAGACGGAGCCTTCGGCAAAGTCTACAAGGTGGGCGCTCGCTCCGACCCCCGGGACCCCCCGGGACCCCCGGGACCGGCCCCGCATCCCGTTAGCCGGGAGGAGCCGGGACGGGCACGGCGGCTGAGCTGGGCTCGGGAACGCGAAGGGGAAAGGAGGGAGAAAAGCTTCCTTCTTTTTCTTTTTTTTTTTTTTTTTCTTTCTTGCCTGGTTTTTTACTTTTCTTTCTTTTATTTTTTGGGTTTTTTTCGTCGCCCTGAATCGCCCGTTTTCAGAGCGATGGTTTTTGTGAGGACACCCGAGCGCTCCCTGCCAAGCCCGCCGGTGCAATGAATGGAAGGAGGTTTCTTGGAAGTCGGCACTTCCAGGGCTGTCTCCAAATTTTCGGAGTCTCCGGGGGTGACATGGGATTTGTGTCCCCGCGGTTGTTGCCGGCAGGAAACTCGGAGGGCCAAGAGGAGCCGTGTCCAGTGCTGTGAATGTTTAACCTCGGGGTTTAGGGACGGGGGTTTCAAGGGTCAAAGGTTGCCTGGACTTTGCTCTCCCTGCTGTCCCCGCTCTGAAATGTCCCGAGCAGGGGGCTCGGGGTGCAGGCTGGGGGTCCTGGGCACACCTGCAGGGTTTGGAATAGGGCTGGGAATGCCAGGGGCAGCTGGGGTTTGATGGCATCGTTGGATCGTTTGGAATCTTTTGGAATTCCAAAGCACTGCCTTTGGAAAAAAATGAGAAATAAACAGGCCAGGAAGGGAGGCAGGTGGCTGCAGGTCAGGACGGAGGGATTTGGGCTTTATTTCTCATCTCTGTCACGTCATTTGATAGAAACTCTAAAAGACTCAGTGCTAAATACCCATCGAGAGAAACTTTTTAGTGAAGGATCCTATCCTCTAATAAACCACAATTCCTAAACATCATATTTAAATCGCTTCTCCATTTATCCCTCTGAGAGCAGCATCAGTAGAAATTCTGTTGCCGTTCTGCTCCTGTCTCCAAATGCATTGGAAACACATTTGTGGTGGCAACACTCACTCCTGGATGATTCCTTGCCTTTATTTGCTCAAGTTTCTCAGGCAGTGCCAGGAACCAGGTAAACACTGGAAAACAACTTCATTGGCCTCTGAGATAAAGGAAAACTTAATTATCAAAATGCTTTCTTATTTTAAACATGTATAATGTACCCAAATTAGGTGACTTGGATAATAAAGCTGCTTTGGAGGTGGCTGGTTTGGTTTTTAATCTGTTGTCATATCTGAATGCCTCAGTTATTAACCCCAGCCTCACACCAGGAAAACCATTGTCAGAGTAAGTTTATTACTGTAGGTAAAGGATGTCAGGCAATAAAATCTCATCTTCAGCTCCTCTCATCCTCATTTTGACCCAAATGAGAATAAAAATGTCCCAGTGGACACCATGAATTTACAACCAGAAGTTCACTCCTTCTGGAAATTGAATATTCAGGCAAATTTTTGCTTTTGTGGAGTTTTAACCCTGTTAGGCAGGGTGAGGTTTAACATCGTGCCAGAAATCAAATTTTATTGTATTTAACAACATTTCACTTCTCCATTGCTTTGATCTCTTCTCCACCTGTTCTCCATTCCATCTGGCAAAGGGTCACGCTTGGATTTTGAATTCTCATCCAAGGGTTTGTTGGTTCATTTAAGAATCCCAAATTATTTGGGGGTCCTGTGGTATAAATCCTTATTTTAGGTTAACAACCAGAGACACATCTTCTCATCAACTAAGGTTGCTTTATTGTCTTCCTTTGTTTATTTATTTTTATATCTGTGGTGGGGATAAGCATAAGGTGGGATGTGAAAGAAGTGAAAGAAGGGGTTTGCCCTCTTGTGCTGCTCAGCTGCCAGAGAATTTCAGAATAAGCCACCAAAAATTTCAGAATAAGCCACCAAAAAATTCAGAATAAACCACCAAGAAAGCAGCTGAATAACAGACCTGTGCTCCCAAAATCCAGTGAACAGTTTGAATCACTCTCTCGCCCCCAAATCCATTTGATCTCCTCACTAAAGGCATTGCTTGGAGCGAGGCTGGGTGTTTGCACGGCCCTGAGGTTTTCAGGATGTTTGAGGGAAGTTCCTGCCCGTTTTCCGTCCCTGTTCCACAGGCGGAAGCGCGGGGAGGTGACGGAATCCTGTGCCTGCATCCTGCCCCGTGTGCCATGTGCTGTGTCCCCTCTGGCTGCAGGCTTTGGACCCTGGCCACACTTGGGAGAAACCGAGGTGTGGAAAGATGGGAAAATGGGCTGGGTTCAGTAGGGTTTGGTTTGGTGAGGCTGGCTGTGAGCACAAGGAAGGAGGGCTCGGGTATTTTGGGATATTCCTGCCCTGTGGAATCCCATCTGGAGCTGTGTCCTGGGCTGAGCAAAGCTGAACTGGCTTCACACAGCGTTTCCAAAAGTAGGACAGGCTTCATTTAAATACTTATTAATTAAAAAGAATGAAATTTATTGTGGAGTGTGGATTGTACGCAGCAGACCTAAAAATCCTGGGGCCAGCAGAAACTCCTGGGATTCCCCTGGTTCTACAGAAAGTCTTTTTGCAGCAAAAGAGGATCTGGATGAGGAACCAGTTGAACAGAGGGCAGTGAAGCTGAAAAGGAGGAGGGGGTGGGGAGGAATAATTTCTTTCTAGTTCTTACTCTGTGAATGCCGTGGTTTTGGCAAGGCCAGAGGTCCAGTGAGGACGTGGTGGGAGCCCCTGGGTGACCAAACTTTGTCACCACCTCGTCCCAAGCTCGTTAAATGACGATCTCTAATCCAGTGGGTGCCCACCCAGGGTTGGGGGTCTGGAAAAGTTCCTCACTCAGAGCATTCCTGAGCTGCCTCAGGAGAAAAGCAGAGTGATTTTTGTCTGAAAACCCACCTAAGATACTGCTCAGAAACCCAGCAGAGCTGTGCTGTCACTTCAGAGCTGGAGGGACAATCAACCCCTGAGCTCTCAGGGAGGATGCTCAGGGTGAAACCAGCAGTGCTGGAGCCTCTGAGCCCCACAAAACCCCACATTGAGCCCTCGGGAAGGGATGTCTGAGCACTCCTGTGGCCATGGAGAGCTCCTGGGCTGGCAGGGGCTCCTCTGGCCGGGACCTCGCTGCCTTTCTCCTGGGGGAATTGTTTTGCTGCTCTTGTGCGGCGCTATCTGCCCTGCCCAGCGCCGGCTGATGGGGACACCGCTCCCCGATAAGGCTCCCCCGGCAGGGTGGGGACAGGCTGCCAAAGGGGCTTTATTCGCTTTATTCACTTCAAATCGCCTCCCGACAGCTCCATCCCGCCGAGCCCCGGGGCCACAGCGAGTCACCAGCGCTGTCTTTGTGCCCTTGCTCTCCTTTCTTCTCCAAGATGCGCTTAAAAAAGGCGAATTTGGGTTCTCTGATGTGTTGTGCTGCTATCGGTGCTGTGCATGCTGCGGGCTAGAATGGGATTTTGGGGAAGGAATTGTTCCCTGGGAGGGTGGGCAATGCCCAGAGCAGCTGTGGCTGTTCCTGGATCCCTGGAAGTGCCCAAATCCAGCTTGGATGGGGCTTGGAGCAGCCTGGGACAGTGGGAGGTGTCCCTGCCCAAGGCTCAAAAATGAGCCTGAAGGTCTCTCACAGCCCAAATCCTTCTGTGATTCTACAATTTAACCTGTAATTCCTGGAAAGGGTGTCACGGAGAGATGTTAATCTGCCAAGTTAACTTCGAAAAAGAAAAGGGAAAGGAAACAAAAGCAGGAGAAGTTGGAGCTGATTTGCCACAAAAAAAAAAGTAGGATCAAATCATGGTCTTGCCCTTTAGAACAGCTGAAGGGTTTTGATAAAATCTTTTCTCTTGGGAAAGAGGAATGGGAATGTTTAACAACATTCAACCTGGCTGAACTTTAAACTTGATTCTCACTTTCAACAGATGGAAACGTGGGATGCTCCATCCCTGCCGCAGTCCTGTGCTCTGTGGCTGTCTCGGTGTGACAGGGGACAGGGACAGCTCTCCATGGCCTAAATATTTTGACAATGACTTCAGTGGCACAGCCCAGATCGTGGCAGTGCTGCTGGCAGTGGGAGCTCAGATCAGCCTTTCACCCTGCAGCACGTGGCAATTCTTGCTGCTCAGAGAAACTCCTCCCTCCACATCTCATGGTTTTTTAAATGTTTTTTTCTCCTGAGAATCCAGTTTCCTTGGAGAAAAGGTTCTTTTTTCCTTGTCTGTGGGGTGCTGCTGCCTGTAAGTGTGGGGTTCTCCTCGGGAGTCTCAGGCCAAGCCCCTGTGGCTGGGTGTCCCCAGGGCTGTGCTGTGTCCCCATCCCTGGCACTGCCAGCCTGCCTCGGCCCCAACCCAGAGAGAAAAGAGATTCAGCCAGAGGAGCAAAGGCACGCTCTGCTCCCACGGGAAAGGGAGGGGGCAGCTCCCTCCCAGAGCAGAGTGTGGATGTGGCACCCCCAGGATGGGCTGGAAGGGGCAGCGTGTCCCTGGCACAGAGCAGAGCCGTGCCTCTGCTCCTGCTGGGGCTGCGTTCTCTGACTTCTGTCCCCTGGCTGGGGTAAAGCACCTGTGCCACCTCCCAGGCTGCTCCTGCAGGCAGCAGAACCCTTCCTGACACTCCTCACCTCCCTGTGCCCCTGTCCCGAGGGCTGCTGTCTTGATTTGCTCAGCCAGAATCGGTGTGGTGTTTGGGGAGGCAGAGCAGGAGGCTGTGCCCAGCTGCTCTTGGCTCTCCTCAGCACCTGGATCTGCTGCTCCTGCCCCTTATTCCTTCTGCCACGGGAAGTGCCAGCAGTGCTGGGCCACCCTGGCAGCCCTGGGCTCTGGAGATGGGCCAGAGCTGAGTGTTTTATTCCCCTGCCAGGGCCTTGCTGAGCCGATGCTTTTCAGCCCAGTGAGAGAGGGCTGCCAGCCAGCCAGCCCTGCCACTGCCAGCCTAAACCCATTCCTTGGCTCTTGGGTGTCACAGCCATCCTGCCCCTGCTCCCACAGCCCTCTGAGCACCAGATTTGTTGCAGGAAGTTGCTAGGAAACTCAGAACTGGCTGGCTGGCTTTTTCCCCCCTCTTTTTTATTTAATTTTTCCAATGTTGTGGCATTGTCTGAAGGAAGAGCTCAGGAATGCTCACTTGGAGCTCCGTGATCCTCCAGGGACCCGTGATTTGAGGTTTGGTGCTTTCAATTCTGGAGATGCTGGGTGAATGTGGAACTTCCCTCTCCTCAAACCCTGCCTGCTCATTTGCACGTTGCTCAGGGCAGGCCCAGGAGCTCTGCTGGTTTCTGTGGGTGGCTGTAACACGGCACAGCAGCCCCAAACCCTCTCTCTGTGCCTCTGCAGCTCCTTGGGTGCAAGGTCTGGAACATCACGTGGAGCTGTGGCTGCTCTGTGGGCTTCTCATCTCTGCCTCCCTTTGCTGGGCCACTGCTTTTAAGGCCAGGAGAGGTGTTTGTGCTATGCTTTGGCCACTTTTGCTTTTTACATTTTTAATTTTTTTATTATTATTTTTTATTTTATTTTATTTTAATATATACTTTATATATATATTAATATATTATTTATTATTTTATCAATTTAATTTATTGGTTTTTGTTTTCCTCTTACACCCAGAGAACGAAGCTGTAGCTGTGCTCTCTGATGTGGCTGCTCTCTCTGCCCTTTGCTCATAAAACCAAAGGAAGGCATTTCTGCTTTTTTTAAGTTTGTTTTTTGTTTTTTTTTAACGGTTTTTGGGGTGTTTCACAAGCCACTTCCCCTTTCCTCTTGCTGAAATGCTGCCCCAGCTGCCAGAGCAGCAGAGCTGTGGGTGGTGGGGGGCTGTGGGACCAGGGCTGTGCTGCTGTCCCCTCCCCACGTGTCACCAACTGCTCTGCCTGGTGGCACCAGGGCCCCAATCCAGCGTTTCAAACAAATGGATTTCCTATGTGGATTTCATCAATTAATCCTCTTTGTTTGAAGCCCCAAATGGGATTAATTTATGGTGACAAACTGAAGTGGTTCTAGGGGGTCTGTTAGGCTTGGAAGTCATGGGGTGGTTTGGGGTGGAAGGGACCTTGAAGGTCACCTCATCCCACCCCTGCCATGGCAGGGACACCTTCCACTGTCCCAGGCTGCTCCAAGCCCTGTCCAACCTGGCCTTGGGCACTTCCAGGGATCCAGGAGCTTCTCTGGGCACCTGTGCCAGGGCCTGCCCACCCTCCCAGGGAACAATTCCTTCCCAAAATCCCATCTAACCCTGCTCTGGCAGAGTGAAGCCATTCCCCCTTGTCCTGTCACTCCCATTCCTGAGGAACAGCCCCTCTCCAGTTTTTGGTAGCCCCTCAGGCACTGGAAGGCCACAATGAGGTCACCCCAAAGTTTGGCTTCTCCAGGTTGGAAAGAGCCCCAACTTTCTCAGCCTGTCCCTGCAGGGGAGGCGTCTCCATTCCAGCTCCCATGGATTATTTGACACCACCACGAGCACTGACTGGAGCCTGGCCATTCTGTGTTTGTTTATTGGTGCAGAGAGCTCAGGCCAGGTTCATCAGGAGGCAATTAATCATTCTGTAATCCCTGGGAAACGTGTGAGGGAGCAGGAGCAGGGCAGGCCCAGCTATCACCCCCCAAATGCAGCATCCCTGCGACCTCCAGGCTCGTTCTGAGGCTCTCACTTGGTGATATCTGAAACTCTCCTGGCACGGGGACAAGGCTGGCAAGGAGGGGACAGAGAGCTCACCCCAAAAATACGGTGGCACGATAGCCTGGGAAGGATGATCCCGTGGCTCGGGAAGATACGGGGTGAGATGGAGCAACCGGGGAGCTCTCGGTTCTCCTTTCTGTGGCACCGAGAGGTCAGGCAGGGCTTTCCTCTGCCTCACCTAGAAACTGGCCGCCCTGAACCATCCAACCTTCCGGCAGTGTGTTCTTTCAGGGCTCAAAATAGTTCCTGTGTTTGTCACACTGGGGATTTCACAATAGCTGCGGGGTGACTCACAGGCAAAGGCCAAACAGCCGCTCCTGTCACCTGAGCAGGAACCTCTCACCCCTCAAATCCACCAGCTGAGCTTTCCCTCCCTGCCTTCTAGGAGCAATCCCGCTCATCCCCTGTTTCCTGGGATTCCTGGGTGTGTGGTGATTGCAGGGCCAGCACCCACTTTGCTCCAGAGTTCTCCAGGAAGATCCTTTGCACTGTTTCCTCCTTGGCTCCTGGCACGGCCCTCTGGAAGTGGTTTACTGAGTAACTTTTATGTGACACTTGTGGAATGCACATTCCAGCCCTGATCCTGCACCGACCTGTCACTGCTGACTCGCTCAGGGGCTGCTGCTGGCCATGAGGGCATTTTGGGGGTTTAAATGACTGTAATGAACCCCCCTGGAGTTCAGCAGCACCTCCTGGGCACCATGCTGGCAGCTGTCTGCTCAAATTAGGGGTCTTCTTGGTGCTAATTAGATCCCCAAGGACAAATTATCCATGGGATCGAAATGTCCAGGAGTGGAGGAGCTAAAAGTGGCAGTGGCATCCAGCAGTTTTTTGGGATCTCACAGTCTGGGAGGCTGCTGGGATGTGGCTGTAGCCTGCTGTCAGGGCTGGGGGACAAGCAGATGTGGAGAAAGGGGCAGAAGATCCTTGGAATTTCGAAGCTTTCATGGTGCCCAGGGTGACTTGCCGGGCTCAGTTCAGGATTTCCCATACCAGGCACGGTGCATCTCCTTCTGCCTTGTGTGGTAGGAACAGGACAGCTGGAATTTGGGCTCAGGAGGGCCATGGACACCTCAGGAAGGGATGGACTGCCCGGCCTGTACCGGTGTTGCTGTCCCAAAGCTGCTGTGTGGAGTAACCCGTGTCTTCTCTGCACTACAGAGGAGATAATCTTCCAAAACCTCCTGCTCACTCCATGATCTCAGGTCTCCTTCCTACTTCAGCTTCTGCTGCCATCCTAAGGGTCAGTGTGGTCCCCTGTGGGAAGCAGTGACATTTCCACAGGGTCATGCTCACACTGTCGCTGGGCCAGCCCTGCTGGCTCTGGAGTGTTGCTGCATCAGGAGCTGCTGATGTCCTGAGCTGATTTTCCCTTGGAGATGCTGCTCTCATTTCCTGTAGGGTGCCCAAGCTGTGAGCTCCCCGTGCCATCTGCGGGGCGTGGAAGGAGGGAAGTGCTCCCTTTGGAGCTCAGGGACAAGGGAATGGGGAAGGGTGGGTGTTGTTCAGGACAGATCAGTGCAGGGGAGAAATGCAGAGGTAGCTCTGCTCTGGCCACCTGCAAAGCTGGCACCAGGCTGGCTCTGGTCACTGGCCTGGTCACCCAGGGCATGTAGGAACGCACTGAACGAGGCCAGGCTGGGCTGTGGTCACTCCCCCAGCACAATTTTCAACCTGGTTTGCAAACCCTGACCCCCAGCCCAGCTCCCTGCTCTGCTCCTGGGTCCTTCCAGGTGCCTGCTGGGCCCCAGCATCCTGCAGGGGCTGAGCTGGCAGGGGCCCTGCCGGTGGGAAGCGAAGCTCCAGGGGAAGCCCCACCTCTTCTCACAATATTTACTTCCCCTCCTTGGAGCTCTCCCAGCTCCCTAAGTGCAGAGCAAACACAGTGGGGCACTTCTTGCTCCCGTTTGGAAGAGCTGAGCTCTTCCCCCTGCTCCCTCCACGTCTCCCCCTGCCCTGCTCTCTGTGTGAGAGCATCTGGTGGTGACTTGGTGAGAGCCCAACCAAGCTGAGCTAAAGAAACCCCCTAATTTCTCCTGAAACCAGCAGGAGCTGCTGTCCTGCCTTTGGGCAGCGAGCCCAGCTGGAAATGGATTTGTCCCCTGTGGTAAGGACATGGCTGTCCCTGCCAGCTCCTGGAATGCAGCAAGACTTCAAAACACAGCAGAGATCCCTCGTTTTCCTCCCTCTGCTGTAGGATTTTTCCAATATTCCTTCCTCCCCTCCCCAGCCTGTCCCTTGGCACGTGGTTATAGTGTCACCCAAGCTGTGTGAAGCTGTCCAGAGGGGCTTGTGGTGTTTACAGCAGGAATGAATCCTCCTGCAAGCTCCCCCGTAGGTTTTCCAAACACAGAGATGTAAACTGGAGAGTGGGAAGAAAGGTCACAATCCTCCTCCAGGGATTCCATCCACAGTGGGAATTGTTTTCCTGGGGGAGAGGCAGCCTGGGCTGGGGGAGATGGAAGGAAAAAGGGGGAGGAGCTGGAATTGTGTCAGTGGGGAGCTGTGGGTGAGCTGGAGGGAATTCTGTGCCGTGATCCGCTGACTCAATGAACTTCTGGGAATGTTGGGACGCTCCTGAGTCAGCAGCTCCTGTCTCAGCCCTCTCCCACGTGTGACACATCTCCTGGTGCAGCTGGACTCTGAGTTTTACAAAGTCATGGAATCACTGAGGTTGGAAAAGGCTTTCAACATCATCCAGTCCCAGCTGTGCCCCATCCCCAGCCCAGAGCACCGAGTGCCACCTCCAGGGATGGGGATCCAACCCTCCCTGGGCACTTCCAGTGCCTGAGCTCCCTTTCCATGGGGAAATTCCTGCTGCTGTCCACCCTGAGCCTCCCCTGGCCCAGCCTGAGGCCGTTCCCTCTCCTCCTGTCCCTGCTCCCTGGCAGCAGAGCCCCATCCCCTCCTGTTCAGCACTCTCAGATAGCTCCTTTGGATTATCTGCGTACTCAGGATTTCTAGGAATTCACCTGTGATATCATCAGAGAGCTTCTACACTTTGAGGTTTCCTTGCTTCCTTTTTTGTTTCCCCCATGCTACAAACAACAGGCTACATCTCCTTTCCTAAAAGTTTCCATCTGCCTGTGGTGGGAAGTGGTTTGGGCTTTGGAGCCTGGAGGGAGGATCCAGCCACCCTGCGAGGCTGTGGGCAGCTTTAGGAAGCAGAAACTCTGCAAGTTTCCCCTCTGGTGTGATGGCTGGGGCCAGCAGGAATTGGAGCAGCAGGAATTCTGTGCTCCTCGCTTTCTCTGGACTCACCCTGTTCTTCCCTTCCAGGCCAAGAACAAGGAGACAGGAGCTTTGGCAGCTGCCAAGGTCATCGAGACCAAGAGCGAGGATGAGCTGGAGGATTACATGGTGGAGATTGAGATCCTGGCCACCTGTGACCACCCCCACATTGTCAAACTGCTGGGAGCCTTCTACTGGGATGGCAAACTCTGGGTAAGGCTGGGGCTGGGATGTTCTCGCTCTGCCCAGAGGAAAGGGCTGCTCGTGGTGGAGCAAAACCTCTGGAGCTGCCTGAACATCAGAAATGAGTCATGAGCTGTGCCCTGCTCACTTTGTGCTCAGGGCCTGGATTTTCCCTGCTGTCTTTTTATCACCAAACTCTCTTCTAACTAAAGCTGCTTGTAAAAACCCAAGGGAAGGCCAAGCCATCGTCACAGGGAAGTTGGAGTTGTGTTTTTTCTGCCATTAAGGGTTTGTAAAGGTAGAAAAAGCATCACCAACAAGTTCCTCTCTCTTTTAAAGTCCCTCTTTTAAAACACCAGCTGGAAGGGTAACTCTTCCAACTGATTTTCTGGATTTGGGGCTGATTTGTGGCTCAGCACTTGTAATTCAGAGGCACCTGATAGCGAGAGCTCCATTTCCCGTGGCTATGGAAGTGCAGGGACATAAAATGCAATGGAGTGGGTTGGTGCAAGGGCTGGAACAGCAGGATCCTGCAGCTCCCTCCCCTAGCCCAGCAGGTTTATATATTATTTTTTATTTCCCCTGCCTGCTGTTCTCTCTGAGTGCCCGGCAGCAGAGGAAGCTGAGCGTGAAAGGCACCTTCCTGTGCTCCGTGCAGGGCATGGAGAGGCTGAGGGAATGAACCCCTGGGTACTCAGATAACTCTGTGCCTGTGTCAGGGAAATCAGGGAAATCAGGTGAACAGGAGGATTTCCAAACCCATCTCCTCAGCCAGTTCATCTGCTCCTCCTTTAACTGCAGGAACTCAGGAGAGCAGCAAGGGGTGCGTTCAGCAGCTCTGGTGCTTTTTCCTTCCTGTTTTTAATGTTTCACATACCACTGTGGTCTCCCTGAGTACATTTAACAGAGATAAAGAAGAGATCTCAGCTTTGGGGACTTGCACTTGTGTGAGCTGAGCTGTTGGAGCTGCCAGTCCCTGCCTGTGCTGCCGACAGGGCCAGCACAATCCCAGTCTGGTTCATTCCTGGGTAGAGCAGTGCAGGAGAGGGATGTTTTAGTGGGCTGATTCAGCAAGCACCTTTTGCAATGTCAACCCGTGGCTGCCTATTTAAAAATCCATGGATAAAGCCCCTGAGTTCTCTGGGACACCCAGCCTGGAGTGCTGGAGTGTTTCTGCTCTGTCTTCTGATCTCAAGGGAGCTGAGTTGTCCACTTGGTATTTTGGATTCTGAGCCCTGGATATGTTAAAGGACAGTGTAAATATGTACTGTGCTAAGGAGAGGAAGGACAAACATCCCTCCTAGGAGAGGACTTGGGATTTGGATGGATTGCAACTGCAGCAGGATTAATCTGGGCTAAAGTAAAAAGGCAAGCACAGCCTGAGCCGGGGTGAGAGATGAGGCTGCTTTATCTGCCCCCCTGTTCTCTTGGTTTCACCTCCCTGCTCTGCTGCATCCTCCACGTGGGCCTTGCTGAGACATCAGCCCCCTCCCCTTCCCTCTTTCCACCTCCTCCCTGCCATAGGAAGCTTTGCCTTCCTTCCTTCCTTCCTTCCTTCCTTCCTTCCTTCCTGGAGGGAAAACTGGACTGCAGAGTTCCTGGGCTCTGCCTTTGTCCTGGGAGTGCTTTGTGATGTCAAGTGCTGCCGACCTACTAAAATGAAACTCTGCAACAAGAGCCTCCTGTCTGGGGCTCTCCCACGAGGGCAGGATCTGGGATTCTGTCAAATCCACGCTACAGCCCAGCCATTGTTCTGGGATCCTTCTCTTTATTTAATTATTGGAGTAGCATTTGTGTTTCGTTGCTCAGGCTGGTTTTATTAATGCTGCAGTGTTTTCCTGGCTTGGAGGGAGTCACTGAGCCAGGCTCTTTTATTTCTGCAAGGCTTTTAGTCCTTACCAGGTTTTCCCTAAAGTCAAAACCTTCCTCTTCTCGGTGACCAGTGCTGCTGGGGAAAATATGCATCTAAATATAAACACCAGCTTTTATTGTTCTGCCCACATCCCATCCTCATTTCTGTCTGTGCAGTTGTTTGAACCAGCATTTTCCTGCATCATTTGCATGGTGGGTGCCTGGGTTCTCAGAGTGGCTCTGGCTAAAACTTCTGGGGGAGCCAGAACCTGCTGTGGTTTCCTTGCTCCTCACAGCCCAGCATGGAAGGAGAACATTCCAAGTGAGCAGGTCCAGATGTGCCCAAGCTCCTGGCTGGCAGCAGCTCTTGGGCTCCTGAATAATTCACAGCTCAGTGCCACAAGCAGGGCTCTTCCTAAATCAGTCTGGCTGTTCTTTCCTTGAATTAAGAAGGAAAATGTGTGAGGAGCCCTCCTGGTCCCCCTGAGCTGTGTCAGCTCCCCGTGGCTCCTCTGCCAGGCTCTGGCTTCGCGCTCCGGCAGCCGGGAGGGGACATGAAATATTTACAGAGCAGAAAACCTTTCTGTGCAAGGGGAAGTGGCTCATCCTCCAGCAGCTGCTCGGAAATCCACAGCACTGAAAGGAAAGCACAAACCAGAGGATTCCCCTGGGTTTTATACCTGATTGGCATCAAGTATAAAAGGAGGAAAACCCCAGTTCTTGTGTGGGATGGAGCAAAGCCCACTGTGAGCAAGGGTTTGGAGAATCCTGGTGAGTTCCCAGGAATAAAACTGCTGGGATAACAGCATCCAGAATGAACTTTCTTGGCATTTAAACCCTCTGCAGAGAGGCTGTGCCCTGCCAGCAGCTCCTATCTCATTCCATCCCCCTCCATCTCCTTTTCTTTGCTCGTGGCAGAGGCCAGGAAGTCTTGTGCTGGTTGAAAACAGCCCAGAGAAGCTGCAAAACTGCCCTGGTGGGAGCTTTCAGGATTTTATTTTATTTTTATTGCAAGCCCCGTGGCATTTCATGTTCTTTTGCATAAATCCTGGCTGCTGGAAATGGGGGCACCAAATGAAAGCTGAGATTCTCATTCTTTTTTTTTTTTAAAGAGTTTGCTCTGAGTCCTCGTGGCTGGGACACATTTTAAAATCTCTTTTCCTGCAGTGTGATGCAGGACTTGAAAACACAGAAGCAAATCCCCCTCACCCAGTATAGCACAGCTTTTAAAATGGACTTTTTAAAGTTATTTGTGGCTTAGGAATGGGACTGAAATGGGCTTTGCTTGCTTTGAACAGAATTTTCACTGATAATTATTACAACATGGGAAAAAAACCAACAGCCCTTGTGTTTGGTGTCCCTCTCGAGGGCTGCGTGTTTGGGAGGGTTTTTTTTTTCCCCCTTCCAAAACAACAACAACAAAAACCAGACTGAGACCTCAGAGGAAGGGAGGAACTTTTGATGTGCTGCTGCTGAATCCCTCTGCTGTTTCCGAGTGTCTCCAGCCGGAGCAGTGATAAGATGAGAGGGGAGGAGAGTTTTGTTTGCTGTGAAGAGCCTGACCTTTCCTGCAGGAAAGCTCTTCTCCTGGGGATGCTGGCTGTGCCCAGACAGCCCAGCAGGGCAGAAAACCCAGGAGCCTGGCGAGATGCTCCAGCACTGAGTCTGCAGGAATCTCCAGAAATTCATGAAAATATCATTTGGCCCCGGGTGTTGAACCACTGTGCTGCTGGTGGGACAACTTTCCTAGGGAAGCCCTGGGGAATTGTCTCCCCCTCCCTCCTTTCCCAGCCCCACGGTTGCCATGGCAAAAGGGATTTTGAATAAAGAGCCTTTTCCTGGAGATCAAAGCAGGGATTGCTGTACCGTGCAGGTAACCCTGCCTGGCTGGGCCTTTTGGGGAATTTAAGCGGCTCAGGGTTTCTCCCGTGTGGGTACAAACTCCTACAGCTGGCACAGAGACTGCAGCTCTGTGCTGCTCTTTGTACTCACCTTAAATAAAAACCTTTGCATTTTCTGTGGGCAGGCCCTGACCTGTTCAGCCAGGGACTTTTGGGATTGCTCCCTCTTTGATATGGATGTTGACTGGAGATTTGGGCATTCTTGAAAATCCTGTAGCATAAAGAAATGCTCATTATCCCATGCACTGCTGGGCTGTGTAAAGCATCTGCAGCGTTTGGTTCTCCAAGGCTGGCAATACCTTTTCTCTAAAACAAACAGAAAAGGGAGCTGGTAGCAGGATCAGATTCCCCACAGTTTTCCTTAGCAAAGGGAGGTTATCACAACTTGCAGGGATGTCTCGCAGGGTGAGCAGCCCGAGCTTGGCTGGATGCCCGTGGGGAGCTGTTTTTGTGAGTGCTGGACCAGAGCAGGCTCTCCAGGCTGCTCAGTCCCTGAGGAATCCCACGGCTCTTTGTGTCCCTTAAAAACTCCACTTGGCAGCAGAGCTGCAGCCCTTCCTACTTGGCCTCCTGCTCCTGGAGCTTTGTACCAAACTTCCCCCAGAAGTTCTTGAACTTTGTTGTTTGCAGCTCGCGGGAGTCGGACGTAGCCAAGGGAAAACCCAGGAAAACAAAGTGATCCCAAACTTCGCTAAACACCTCACCAGCGTCCTAGAGGAACAGCAATCCTATTCCTTCCTCCTTTCCCCTGCTGCAGGAACATAAATCCCAGTCGCTCCCAGATCTGGCTGTTCCCTGGGACACGCGGGAGCTGCTGCAGGATCAGCCCCGCTGGGAAAACCAGTGTGGGGGTGGGGTTTGCTGGACCGGTTTCCAAATTCCTACCAGTCCAGAATTCGGGCAGAACTGCAAAACACCCCCAGGAACTTCAGCAGGGTGGGTAGGAGAGGAGCAGGTGTGGGCAGATATCAGCAGGCATGGGGACAGGGCAGTGCTTGGCCCTGGGAGCTGGGAATGCAGCAGGGACATCACAGTGTCCCCTCCCTGTCCTGAGGGGCAGCTCCTCATCTTGGCCAGAGCTGCAAAGTGGAAAAAGTGATGCAGCCCAGTGGATTTATTTATTATTTTTTTTGCACTTCCCTGCATTTCCAGGGTCAGCAGTTTGCTGTTCAGAGTGGAATAATTGAAGTGGGTGGTCACGTCTGCTCCACCTTGGGGGCCGTGTCCCTGCCAGCTGGGATGCTGTGGATCAGATGGCCGGCTGACATCCTCCTTCCCTTCTCTCTGCCCAACCATTCCCAAAGGCCTGCAGGTCTAAATCTTCTTCTGCTGGAAATCTGGGCAGCAGGTTCCACGAGCCCCCTCCGTGCTGTGAACATGAGCTTTAGCATTCAGCCTCTTGGCAAGTCACTCTAAATCCTGTTCTGGGTAAAACTGGGGGGTTTTCCCTTAAAACAGAGGGAAACCGAATGATTTTTAGCAACCCCCAAAAATGATTTATGTATCAGGCAAATTGCCACAGCCCAGCAGAGTTCAAGAGTGCTCCTGCAGGTACCAACACGACAACCCACAGGAGAGCAGGAACCTTTGTCTGCCACCCTTTGCGCAGGATAACGTTGCATGAAGAGGTTATTGAAGCCGTAATAATTCCTTGTGATTGCACAGCCTTGTCATCTGAACACCCTGGAACGCTTTATAAAAGAGCTGGTGTCATTATCCTGGCTCTGAGAGTGAAGGCACAGACAGGGATTTGCCTAAAGTTTCCCCAGGGGGCAAATGGCACTTGGGAATAAGTCCTGGGTGCCGAGTCCCAGTCCGGGGTTGTAACACGAGGCCGGAGTTTCATGAAAAGAAAAGCAAAGCAGACAAGAAACCTTATAGGCAAATCACTTTTCAAAGCACTTGAAAACTTTGTTTAGGACTGAATTGCAATAAGCCACGTTCCCACTTGGCTGGATCTCCAAGGGAATGCTAAGGAGCAGTGTTTGCATAGAAAGGAATATTTATGAGCTCCCCGTGGATAGGAGACAGCGCCTCGAAACCCAACTTCAGCCCAAACCCTGAATGAGGGATAGCTTGCAGGTCTAAACTTCCTTCTGTTTCAGCTATAGCCTGAAAGTTGTCATTTGGAGGGAGGGAGGGATGTCCTTTTGCAGACCTCGTGGCCTGGAGTGATCCATTGACTTCAAAGCTCTCCCTGAAGCTGTTAAACAGCAACGCTCAGGTTGTGTGATGGAGCCAGGCACCTTGTGCTGGGAACCTGGGGATGGTTAGGACAGATGGCTGTTTCCAGGGAAAGGAGTGGAAAACCTCTCAAGCCCTTTGCCACGCCTTCACCGAATTGTCCTCGTGGCCAGGCGAGGCTTTGGGGCTGTGCTGGAAATGCTGACTTCATAAAAGCCACCAGCAAACTTGTCCTGGGTCAAACTCCAGCTCTCACAGTGAGCTTTGCCCTTCTGAGATGCATCATCTCTTTTCCATGCTGACACAGACTCGGGGTACTTGAGGTTGGGGAATCTTCCCACTGAAGCAGCAACTTCTTCCTTTTTTGCTATTTATATTTGAAATTATTCTTGGAGTTTTGTAACAAAGTGAACTCGGTGGCCTCTAAAAGCTGATAACTTGGTGAGAAAAGGGATCCCACTCACAGCCCTCCAAGCAGCAAAAGCTGCTTTTTGCAACATCAAAACCGTTCAGTTGACCTCAAAGGAGTTTTTATTTGTTCTGCCAAAATTGCAGTAGGGATGGGAATATTTCTGCCAACCGTGGGGGGCAGTTCAAGGAAATATTTTGTCATCCTGCAGTGATTTAAAGGTGGAGAACTTATCCCCAGTTTCCTTAAGATCAGCAGGGAGCTCTGCATTTTGCCAGGAGTATTGACTTTGTTCTCCAGAAAGGTTTCTTGCTCTGAAACTCCCTAAACTTTGTGTTCCTCGTTTCCTTCCCTGCATCTTCTTCCCCCCACCCCTATGGGAACAGCCTTTTCTCATTTCTGATTTGAAATATTTTTCTCTGTAGGTTATTTTGTCCAGAAAAGGGGGCAGAAAAGGTTTATTATATTTAAAGTCTCTGAATGGTGTCCTTGTCCATGAGGGAAAATTGGCAAGCTTGGAGCCTTCTCTTACAGAGAGCGAATTATTTCACTTCCACCTACAGCATACTTGCCATGTCAGGCCAGCTTTTGACATTTGTGCTGTTGTGGGGCAGCCAAGAGGCTTTTGGTGGCTTCTGGGTTGTTTTGTGCCCTCTCTGGTGGCTGCTGGGAGGGCCAAAAGGTCTGTTTTGTGGGACTCCAGCTGCAGCCAGAGCTGGTGGCTTCTGCAGCTCTTGGTGGCTCTTGGGTGTTGTCCCCTTTTGTCTTGGTGGTGCTGTGGCCTCGTGGGGCTCTGGGAATGAGCTTGGGAAGGATTTTCAGGATTTTCAGCCCCCAGCAAAGAGCAGGAGCAGCTCAGCTTTGCTCTGGGGTGAGCCCATCTGGTGGTTTATGAGCAAGGCAGGCAGAATCTGCTCCCCGTTTCCTCCCGGCCCTCTGGCATGTGCGGGGTGAGGAACGTAGGGCAGGAGCTGGTGGGGAAGGTGCCAAGTTGAGTGGGTGTAGGAATGTGAGCCACCTCCTCCCCCTGCTCCGTAATGCAAACTGGATCCTTGGGAGAGGGGAAGGCTGGGGAGATAACGCAGGGGCTCGGACCAAGCTGCTCCAGCACAGCCCCACTGTGAAGGGAGAGCAGATCTGACCAAATGGGCTCCAAAAGCCAAGGTGGTGCTCCCCAAATCCATGGTCCTGCACTCCCCAGGGCTGTGAGCAGGGAGGGAGATAATCCTGGAGGTTCTGATCCCACTCTGATCTGCTCCTGGAGGTTCTGATCCCACTCTGATCTGTTCCTGGAGGTTCTGATCCCACTCTGATCTGTTCCTGGAAGTTCTGATCCCACATTCCTTATCCTGCCTCCTCTTGCAGCCACGAGGACAGCGTAGCTTCACTGGTAACCACCAGAACTTGGGTTCAGATGTCACACAGATAAAGGATGTGCCTCTTGACCCTCACTAAATGTGGTTCCTGTGCCTAAATATATCCCTGTACTCTTCCCACCAGCGAGGAATGGCTCTGTGTCTGGTGTCCATGTCACTCAGCCCCTTTCTCAATCCTGGGAAGCAGAAATGTGCCCCAGGTCTTTGCTGGGCTCAGCCCAGGGGATGTTGTGGGCTTTTGGGACAGATGGAGTCAAGTGGCTCAGGTTTGGAGGTGTTGGGAGCAGGGGAAATCCCTGCCAGATTAGAGAGGCTGGACAGGAGCAGTTCACATATCCAGGCCTCAGGATGGGGCCTCAGGTCTGTGTCCATCATTTTCTGGGAGGATTTTGGACAAACAGCCATGCCTGCCTTGTGCTGTGCTCTGCATTGGCTGCAGCCAGCGTTGCAGGGCCAGGATCCTCCCCTCCATAGGATTTGTGTGGATGTTGGCCCCTGCTCCAGATGCTCCTGACTTGTCAGAGTCCTCTCGCTGCTGTGGTGATGTGCAGAGTTTGAGAGCAGAGCCAGCTGCTGCCTCTGCCCTTTCCTTGCAGAGCAGCTGTTTTGTGGGACTTGGCAGTGCTGGGGGAAGCTGCTGGATGGGAAAGCTGGGATTCA
Organism: Parus major; assembly: GCF_001522545.3. Classification (NCBI taxonomy): domain Eukaryota; kingdom Metazoa; phylum Chordata; class Aves; order Passeriformes; family Paridae; genus Parus; species Parus major. Next base: position 1,918,966 of record NC_031782.1, read on the forward strand.
GCAGCCCCTGTGGGTAACGGGGCAGGGAAGCTCCTGCTCTGCTAAAGCCAGGCCTGAGAGCTGCAGGAAGGTGCTGTCCTGGCCTTGCTCAGTCTCCTCTGAGTCAAGACCAAAAGCCCTGGAGTCTGTGTGGCCCTGGTGTGATCCCAGTGCTGGAAACAGGGACAGGCCTTGCTGTGACTCCTCTGCCGCTCATGGGCAGGTCTGGATCATTTCCTGCTGCTCCCCATTCCCCTGGTGCTGCTGTGGGCGGTGAGGAGCCTCAGGAGCCCTGCTCTTGTCCTGAGCTCGTTGCACTGAAGGGAAACGCTGTGCCTGCGCCAGAGGCAAGGGATATTTTGGGTTGGGGGGCTCCTGCATGGCCACGGTGTGAGGTGTCCTGCCTGTGTGTGAGGAGCAGGAGGAAGGGTGACACCAGATCTGGAGGCCAAAACCTTCACCTGCATCAGTGGTGGCACAGGGAGCTTGGCAAGCTCCCCCTGAGGGGCTGGGGGCTCTCTGGGAGGGACAGCAGGGTGGGGAGGGCTCTGCAGCTGCTCTGCTCCCCAGGGCTGAAGTTCCCAGGCCGGGGAACATGTCCTGTGTGTGCTGCTGGGCCCTGCACCTCCCTGCCACGAGTGTCACTGCAGTGGGACAAAGATCCACCTCTCCCTTGGGGTAAACTCCTTATGGAAAAGCAGGGGCTGCTGGCTAAAAAGCAGCTTTGTACAATCCACCCTAAGGGGAGGTTCTTTCCCCCTTGGCTCCTGTAGCCCAGCATGAGCAGCGTCCTCTCGTTCCCTCAGAACCTGCTGCTTCCCAAATGAGGCAGCTTTGGAAGCAGGGTCCAAAAAAAGGTGGGATTCAGCTCACAGCAGAACTGACTCAGCAGACTGACCACGGGCAGGGCCAGGGATGGGCCAGGGATGAGACAGGGATGGGACAGAGGGTGAGGGCAGGGCCAGGCAGCCTGGGGAATGTCAGGACAGCTCCTGGAACAGGGAGGTTTTATAGCTGGGAGTCCCTGAAATTGTTCTGTGCTTCTCTCACTGCCACCCTCACAGCTCATCCCTGTGTGCAGCACCAGCCCAGCTGGAGGCAGCCAGGGCCCCCAGCTCTCTCTGGCTCTTTCCCTTTTCCATTTGCTGTGTTTTTGGTGAATGTGAAGGATTTCTGCCCCTCTGGAGCACGGGAGCTGCTGGTTTTGCTGCTTTTCCTGTAAGTGGGTGATGCCAGGAAAGCCCTGCCCTGCTGGGCACCCGTGTGGACACATCTGGCTCCTTCTCCTGCCTCTCCACCCCAGCTCATCCCACTGTGCTGTCCCTGCTCCACGTGGAGCAGGACTGAGGCCTGTGCTGCTGAACACGCCTGGGGCCAGCTGTGACACTCCTTTTCCATGCCCTGCTCCAATCTGGAAAATACCCAGGTGGAAATTACTGGAAAACCCCCAGGAACTTTGTGCTCCACACTCTGGATAGAGAGAAGCTGGACCAGGTGTGATGTGTGGCAAGGAGGGAACCTGACAGCGTTTCCTTCCCCAGCTCCCTCTTCAAGTGGAGCGCGGTTTCCTTTATCAAATTTGTTTTTCTTATCTCTGCAGCCCCTCTGTGCCAGCACAGGGCTGTGCTGGGGGGGTGCTTTCCTCTGTGGGTGACAAGGACACCTCAGAGCTGCCCCAGAAACGTGGCAGAGCCACATGGGTGCCGGAGGTGGCAGCAGGATGCTGTGGCTTCCAGCAGCTGCTCACACAAACAGCCTGAGCCCCTCTGCTGCAGACTCGAGGAGGAAATCACTGAGGTTTTTCAGTTCTGATGCAGATTTTGGGCCAGGCAGGGTGGATCTGAGGGCAGCAGGATGCTGGGGGCACAGGCAGGGCCCTGTGCTCACGGAGGATTGCAGTTCTTGTAATGATATCCCACACAGGAACGGCCCTGGGAGCTCTGGAGCACCTCAGTGACCCCAAACTCCTGAGAGCTGCAGTTCTTGTCACGATATCCCTCACAGGAACAGCTCTGGGAGCTCTGGAGCACCTCAGTGACCCCAAACTCCTCAAGGTGCACTGCACAAGCAGCACAGTCCCACAGAAGCCCGCAGGCAGCCCTCACCTGCAGTGCCTTGGCAGCCCTGAGAGGACCTGGTGGCCTGGGCAGGAGCTGCCCAAAGCTTCCCCAACTGATGGCTTCTGTTTTCCACCCGTCTGTCCCTCTCTGCCTGCAAAAGGCTTTTCTGCAATGCTGCCAGGGAAGGTTGGTGGGCACTGCCCTCTGAGCCAGCTGAGTAAGAGCCAAACCCTGCTGGGGCCATCAGCTGCCCCACCCTCGGCGGCTGGGCAGTGCTTGCTGAAATTATCTTTCCAGATAAGCTTCTTGTGTGTGGTTTTCCTTTTTATTTTAGCCATGTAGAAAGTTCCAGGCACACCCAGGAGGCAGCAGCTGTCCTGCCCAGGCTGGGAGGAGCGAGCTGGGTGTCGGTGCCACCTTGGTACCTGGGCAGGAGGGGCTGGTCCTGGTTTGTCAGACCCAAAATGCTTCCAGAACCTGCTGTGGTTAACACAGGATTGAGATGAGCCGTGGGAAAAATCGAGGTGGCCAGCAAAGCCCTTTTTTCTTGGGTGGACTTCCACTTTCTTATTTCAATTTAATGTTGCCCGTTGCAAAGGTTTTTTTGAAAGGGAAACATTTTGTGGTGTCTGCACACAGACCTCTGCATTTTTGTTTTGTTGAAGGAGAAAAGGGCCCTTTTTATTCAAACTGTCACAAAGGTTTTCAGAGGTAGTGATGCTCAAATCTGTTCCTGTCCTTTCTCTTTCAACCCTGCTCCTGTGTGTGCAGCCAGAGCATCCCTTGGAGCTGTGAGTCCCTTGGCTGGGAGCTGGGCTGTGATTTGGGGCTGGGGGCTCTGGCTGTGGCTGTCACTCCCTTGTGTTGCTCAGCCAAATCAGAAATGGAGCCACCCATGAATTTGGGGGTGGCTGTAAAGGATTGGAGACTAAAACACCCATGGTGGATCTGTTGGAGCTCTGACGTGGCACAGGAACCCTGTGTCCCCCCAGCTGCCTTGGGTGAGGAAGTCCCTGGATTTCTTGTGCACAGGAAATCATTAGAAACGGGATGTTTGCTCCCTGCAGAGCCCGCAGGAGGAGGTGTGGGTGCTCCCAGCTCACACTGATGTCCCCAGGCCTGCCTTCCTACTCCCTCCATGGCAAAATGCTCTCCAGGCTGGCCCTGCTCCTGGAAGGAAGTGTGCTTGGAGAATGATCTGGGAGATTGCCAGCTGTGTTTGTTTAAATAGGATTTTTTTGGGCTGAAACGAGCTCATTATTTTTTTAGCTGGTCGGACCATCTGGCCACACCCAGAATTATTCTTTGGCATCTCTGCCCTTGTTGAAAATGCATATTTTGAAGTTTTCCGTGTTCCCAGTGCCCGGCTGCAGCCTGCTGTGCCTGGATAAACACACAGGGTCACTCCAGAGGGACTGATTCTCCTCATTTTCTCATTGCCAGACTGCAAACCTGACTGGAATTTTGTGAGGTTTGCTCTGAGGAGCCCAGGAAGGGCTGGTGGCCACTGTTGGTTTTAGTGTGCTCTGGTGGATGTGATGAGGAACACCACAGAAATACTGGGTTGAAATGATGCTCCTGGAGCTGTTTGGGGTGACAGTGGGGCACAGGGCAGTTCTCTGCCTGGGGGGACCATGGCAGGAGACAATTCCTGCCTTTCCATTTGCTCAGGAAGCTGCTGATGCTCTGGTTCAAGGTATTAAACAACACAAAAGTGTTGATATATCCCATTGATGCTCTGCTAGCCCTGTCCCTGCTGCCAGACTTCCACCTGGAGCTGTGCCAGCTGGGATTGGTTCTCCTGGTTTGGAAAGGGTTCACTTGTCTTCCCAGTCTCTTCTCTCCACCTGCCTGCTTCAAATGCTCCCCCAGCCCTGACCCCTGGTTATTCTCCTCCCATGGTGGCTCTGTCACATGTGCCACCTCTCAGTTTGTCCCCTCTCTGACTCCTTGGACCTGGGCTGATTCCAATTCCAGCTTTGCTGCATCGCAGCTCCTGCTGTTCTCCAGAACGAAGCTGTTGTCTCCCACCAGGTGAAAACTGCATTTCCCCTGCCCATGCAGAGGGTCTGAGGGGTGGGATGTGGCTTTCCTGGAGCTGCAGAATCAAACCATGGCAAACAGGGAGCTTGAACCTTCTCCCCTCAGCTCCTGGGCCAGTGCTTGGAGCTGCTTTGAGCAACGTGACCCTCTCTTGATGGGTTTAGAGAGCTGAGCTGGTAAACAGTGCTCAGGCGCTGTCCTCAGAGTCAACCCTGGCATTTCACCACTCTGGAATGTCCTGTGTCACCTCCACAAGGAGAAGAGCTTGTTGGAGAGGTGAAGCATCTTTTGTCCCTTGTAATCCCTGGCTGCAATCAGTTTATCTGAGCAGCCCCAGAGGGGAGCAGGGAACTGAGGCCAGCACAGGGCAGCTCTGGGTGATTCTGTGCAGAGGTGAGGGGAGAGGTTCTGCATCCCTGAGGTGCTGGGGCACCTGGGAGGGGTGGCAGGGACCAGGCAAGTGGGTGTGTGGGGCTGGCAGGGCTCTGCACATCCCTGGGGAAAAATGGCAAAATCTGGGGAATGTGCTCACCCTCTTTATTGACACAGTTTCCCCTCAAGCTGCTTGAAATGAGAGAGCAATGAACTACGGAGCAATGTGGGGAAATAAAAATAGTTAAAAAAAAAAACAACCCTACCCTGGAGACACGAGAGCCCTCCCCATCCCTCATTTGGCAGGGAAAATCCTGCCTGATGTCTCACAGCCACGTCAGCTCGCAGTTATCCCACCCTGCTGCAGCTCCCAAAGGCAGGGGAGGGCATGGAAACAGGGGGAGCCCAAAATCCTGAAGCTGCTGCTGGGGTCAGGTACGGGGCTGCTGGGGGTGTCACAGCCCTGGGAGGGTCCCTGGGAGCTGGGCAGGGTGTGGGATCTGACCCCGGGGCTCGGAGACCCTTGGAGAGCCCAAGGAATGTGTCCTGGGGAGCTCCCACAGCCTGGGTGGGGCTGAGGGGCAGCTCTGCCACTCAGGGAATCAAACCCAGCTTTTCTCTGCTCTCCCCTCCCTTTCCCCAGTGAGACTCAGCCTGGCTTTAACTCTCCTTTTGTTCCCCCAGATCATGATCGAGTTCTGCCCTGGTGGGGCCGTGGATGCCACAATGCTGGGTGAGTGCAGCTGTGCCCTGTGCCAGGGGCGATGCCCACGGGGCATTTCCAGCCCCCTGGCACCACCCCAGGAGCAGCCCTCAGACAGATGGCAGGCGTGGGTACCACAGCTGCCCTTTCTCTCCCAGGAGTTTGCCTATTTTCATACCCTGAGCAGAAGGTGGGGAGTTTTTGAGCTACTTTTAATGTCCTTTTGTGATTTCAGTGCTGCTGGGATCGGCAGATCACAAGGCACGGGGAAAAGGGAGAGTCTGGCTGCAGGGGAAAGCTGAATTTAAATATTTACCTGCTGGGGGCACTGGCTGTTTGGGATCCTGTTCCCACAGCTCCCAGCAGGGCTGAGAAGTTTAAGCTGGGTGCCTGTCAAGATGAATTTCCCCAGACCTTTCTGCTGACTTCTCCATACGGTATCAATCGTTTGGTGAGGCAGCAGAGCTCTGATGAGCTGCAGTTTGCAGCAATCCCAGCAATCTCCCCTTTTTTAACTCCTCCCTCGCACACAGAGAGAGCTGCTGGGTGCAGGGATGGGTGGCTGTACCCCAAAAGAGCCCTGGCTGGTGCCACTGCCCCTCTGGGGGTGACATCCCCTCTGCACAGCACATGTGACACTGACATCACCCTGCCCAGAGCCCTGGGACAGAGCCACATCTCCCTGGGGGTTACTTCTTGTCAGCCCAAGATCTTTCCAAAGGCCTCACTTTCTTTTTGTTTCAAATTTATCATCTTGAACCCAGCTCTTAAACCTCCTTTAGGGAACTTCTTTAAAGTGGCTCCAAGTCACTGGGTGAAAAAATACCTTTCCTGAAGTGCTGGGGGGGAATGAAACCTTCCTTCCCTGTGGAAATCCTCAGCAGGGGGGGTTCACCCATCTCTTGGGACATAAAAATGCTCCTGAGCATTCTCTCTGCATAGAAAACCATGAGAGAGTGGCCTGGCTGTGGCTCTGTGAGCCCTGACTGAGGGTGAGGAGGAGCTGGAGCTCAGGAATGCTCCCAGAATTCGCAAATTCAGAATTAGTACATCTCAGAGTTTCAGAAATGCTGCCTGTTCCACCTCCCCATCCCCACTGGCAGCTGGGGTCTCTTCAAAATCTTATGAACAAAACCTGTGACCTGCTGGAACTGCCTTTTTCCAGGGTGAAAATCACCAACTTTTCCCAGAGCAGGGGAGCTCCTGGTGAGGAAAGGAGGAACAAAGTGACTGAGCCAGCAGCCCCAGGCTGTGCTTAAGATCCTTGCTCTGAACTAACTCCTGGCCCAGTTGCTGGGGTCCCTCCATCAGCCCCATCTGGTGCTGTCTGAGCCCTGCTCTGCTCTGCTGGAGGAGGGATCTGCACTGCAGGGGCCTTGCTGAGGGAGGCAGGGCAGCTCAGGAGATGCTGACCATCTGGAGGGGGATGCTTTGCAGAGCTGGGGTGGTGGAGGTGGCCCAGAGCTCAGCAGGGAGGTCACGCCTGTCCCTATGAGCACCAGAAATAGAATCACAGAATCACAAAACATCCTGAGCTGCAGGGGACACACAAAATCTGGCTCCTGACCCTGCACAGGACAGCCTCAAGAATCCCACTGTGTGCCTGAGAGTGTCCAAACACTCCCTGAGCTCTGGGACTGGTGCTACCCAAAACACCAGCTCAGACCAGTGGGCAGGGATAACCCTGCTAAGCATTTAAATCATGTTCCTTTGGGAAGTGGTGTGTCCCTCGTGATGTTTAGGAACAACAGGGATAATTCCCTGGTTCCCCTGTTCCCTGGGGAATGAGGGCTCTGATGTTCATGCCTGTATTTGACACTGCTGTCCTGCAGCAGCTCCCTCTTCTCTCAGCTTCTTCAGAGACCCAGCTTCTCTGTCTTGCCAAATTGTCAGGGAATTTGCAGTTCAGACCCCATCCCAAGCATTTCTGGCTCCTCTTCCTCATCCACTGTTCCAGGGCCTCAGCTGAGCATTCCCAGGAGGGAGCTATGAGGCAGCAGCTCCAAGAGGTGGAAATTCTGATGGCTTAGGGAATAAATCACCTTAACAAACTGCTTTCCTTTGTCTCCTGCTGCTCTGACCCAGTGACAGTGACTTTACCATGCTCTGCTGGGTAACCTGGGCCTTCCTGCTGCTCAGGTGAGCATCACTTTGTCCCTGTCCTGTTTAACATCTCTGTCCCTCCCTGCAGAGCTGGACCGGGGCCTGACTGAGCCTCAGATCCAGGTGATTTGCCGCCAGATGTTGGAAGCTCTCCACTACCTGCACAGCAAAAGGATCATCCACAGGGACCTGAAGGCTGGGAACGTGCTCCTCACCCAGGATGGGGACATCAAGCTCGGTGAGTCCCTGGCACCACTCCATGCTCACCCAAAGCCAGCTGGAATGTGGGGTTTGGATGTTCCTGAGTGTGTTGGGATCAAGGGATGGAGCTTCTCTGCTGCCTGAGAGGAGCAGCAGGATGAGGAGGGGAAGATTTTGCTCCACAGAAAGGCAAAAGGAGCTGCGTGCTGTGCTGAGCCCCCTGGCCACAGCCACGTTCAGGCCCCCGATGGATTTTTCTCCCCTGAGTTTGTTTAATCCCTCTCTGAACCCGATTTTTGTGCCTTTTGGCCTGCTGAGCATCCTGTGCAGGGTGCCAGTTGGCAGGGCTGGGAGCTGGAAGAATTCCTCTTATCTGCACAGCAGGTTTGGTGGTGACAGGGGGAGGGTTGCCAAGGGGTTCCTTTGCCAGTTCGCTCTGCTTTGGAGTTAAATTGGCACCCAAAGACCTGCTGGGGGAGGAGAGGGTGGATTTATCTGCAGGAACTGGTCAGAGCATGCCACCAGGGCTGTCCTGGAGAGCAAACCCACCTGCAGTGGGCTCAGTACCCTCTGCAGCTCTGAGCAATTTCATTTGGGATCGCTTCAGCTCAGAAGGGACAAAATCAGAGAGAGTCATCTTGCAGTGGCTGGAGAGGAGAGAAGGAATGGAACAGCACTTTGGTTTTTCTGCTGTAAAATCAAGCTTTTTGCTAGGAAATAAGTCCTGAAATCTACCATGGAGCTGCTTTTGTTTGCAGAAAAGAGCTCAATTTCCTCCTAAACGTGTAAGGTTTGGCAGGAGGGGGTTGTTGTGCCTGTTTTATAGTACATGGGAGAGGAAAATCCTGGGGGTCATGTACCCCAAACCAAGTTCAGTTCCTGATGCTCAGCTGGGAGGACACAGCCCGTGGTATCACGTTCTTGCCTTCAGTGTGTGTTGTTTGCTTTCCAACCTATGTCTCAGCCAAATGTGCTAACTCAGAAGGGTTTTTCAGTTTTCCTCCAGCCTCTAATGTTCCTGCTCTTTGCAGCTGACTTTGGAGTGTCTGCCAAGAACATGAAAACCTTGCAGAAGCGAGATTCCTTCATTGGGACCCCTTACTGGTGAGTCCCTGCTTGCTGAGAAATCCTGAAAATCAGATTAAGCTGGCTCTGACGGCTTTGGGTGTGTTGGACCGCGGTGCCTTAGGATGGGAGGGTTTTAATGAGGATTCTTGGCCATTTTCTTGACATTTAAGGGTTTTCCTTGCCTGAGCAGAGCTGTGAGCAGCCTCGGTGGTGTGGGAGCTCAGCAGAGCCAGCAGAGGGGTCACGGTGCTCCAGGCTTGGAGCGAGGGACACACGAGTGTGCTCTCCCTGCTCCCCACACCCCGGGGCTGGGATGGGCTTTGAAGCCACTCCAAGCACATGGGAACGAGTCCCTGCCCCAGAAACACAACCTCTAAATCACCCGACTTGCTGAAGGAGGGGAATTGCGGGGATTAATTGATGCTCTGGAGCAACATCCGCGCCAGATGTCAACGGCCTGGGGGTTTGCAGGGGCTGTCTGGCTGCTCTGAGGAGGAGACAGGGCTTGCACCCTGTGGAGAAGATGCTGCTGCTTCTGCAAGCCGGGGCTGGGGGGCAAAGCTGTGCTTCCTGCAGCGCTGGGGGTTATTTGAAGCGTTTAATTGCCGCGGCCTCAGCCCGGCCCTGCTGTGCCCTCCGCAGGATGGCCCCGGAGGTGGTGATGTGCGAGACCATGAAGGACACTCCCTACGACTACAAGGCTGACATCTGGTCCCTGGGGATCACCCTGATCGAGATGGCCCAGATTGAGCCACCCCACCACGAGCTGAACCCCATGAGGGTCCTGCTGAAGATCGCCAAGTCCGAGCCGCCCACGCTCAGCTGCCCTTCCAAATGGTGAGGGGGCAGCACAGGGGGCAGCTCCCGGCTCCCACACACGAAAACCAGGAGCTTTTAGCAGCTCTCTCTCACTGGAGTCGGGTTTAGCTGCGCTCCAGGTGCAGCTGTGTGGATGTAAGGTGTAAGGCAGGATGCTCACGGTGTGCTCACGGTGTCCAGGCAGCACAGGGAGAGCTGCTCCCCACCCAAAGAGCCCCCAAAGCCAGGGGTGACACCATGGCTGCTCTCAAAACAACCCGTGTGTATGAAAGGCAGATTTTCCTCTAGAGCTGAAGATGGCCAAGAGCTCCAGAATTGCTTTCCCTGAAGTCTGGAAAGCCACTTCTGCATGTAAAAGAAAACTAGCCAGTTAATTTTTATTTTATTTTATTTTATTTTATTTTATTTTATTTTATTTTATTTTATTTTATTTTATTTTATTTTATTTTATTTCATTTCATTTCATTTCATTTCATTTCATTTCATTTCATTTCATTTCATTTCATTTTATTTCTTTTTATTTCTTTTTATTTTATTTTATTTTATTTCTTTTTATTTCTTTTTATTTCTTTTTATTTCTTTTATTTTACTTTATTTTACTTTATTTTACTTTATTTTATTCTATTTTATTGTGTCCTATTCTATTTATTTAGTTTTTTATTTTATTTTAGTCTATTTATTAATTTAGTTGTTTTGTTTTCTTTTTTTTAATTTTATTTTACTTTATTCTATTTTATTCTATTTTATTCTATTTTTCTATTCTATTCTAATCTAGTCTATTCTATTCAGTTATTTTATTTTGTTTTATATTTTATATTATTTTATATTATTTTATATTATTTTATTTTATATTATTTTATATTATTTTATATTATTTTATATTATTTTATTTTATTTATCACAAAAATTGCTGCAGGACAGCCAGCAGCAAATTCCTGGCAGAGCACTGGAGTCAGAGCGTGGTGCCAGCAGTGCCGGGACTGTCCCAGGCAGCAGGCAGGGTGGGAAGTGCCTGTGGAGCTGCTCGGAGCTGACATCAGGGCTCTGCAGCTCCGAGCTGCGCTTTGCAGGCTGAGGGTGCCCTCTATGGGGTTACTGCTCCTTCCCAGCCGCCCTTCCCCAGCAGGGCTCTGCTTTTGTCCCTTCTGGGGACATCTGCTGTGTCCTGCCTCTGCCCTGGCCCTGGGGCTGGGCACAGCTCAAAACTGCTCCCTGCCCTGCCCTGCTGCTGCTCCTCCTCCAAATATCCAGAATTACTGAGCGCCTTTCCCAGGGGAGCAAAATGCTGCCTGCAAGCTGGGACAGAAGCTGCTGAGGGATCAGCCTGATCCCTCTGCTATTTGAGGCCTTTCCTCTGCTGAATTCCTCACCGCCAGCTGTGTTTAAGGTCCCTGGAGTTCAGAGATTTCCTGAAGAAGGCGCTGGACAAGAACCCGGAGACCCGGCCCAGCGCTGCCCAGCTGCTGGAGGTAGGGACCAGAGCAGTGACCCCAGACCGGTTTCAGATTATTTCTACCTTCTTTAGAAAGCTCATAGCATTTTTCAGCCACTAAAATGCTCCAAAACAGGATCAGCAGTGTTTTTTTTCCCTTTGGAGCAACCTGCAGAGTCCCTATGGACACCATCTGGAACAGAAACAGCTCCTGCTGCCTGAAAACGCCCATGTGGCAGCCAGCTCGGGCTGTACCTGGTTAGCCCTGACTGAAATTCAATTCCTTTCCTCTCGTCCCTTCCCAAAATCACAGCAAAAAACTGGTTCCCTGCTGGCTGCAGCTCCCTCGCTGTCTGAACCCAGGGACTTCACACTTTTGCTGCAGCTCAGCACCAACAGCCTGCTGTGAGCACTGAGTTATTCCATCCCCATTCCAATTAAACCTTCCCCAAGGCTCTCTTTGCTCCCAGGGATCCTGCAGACTGCTCCTGCCCTGCTCCTGCTGACATTCTGTGGGCACATGTCCCCTTCTTTAAATGCTGCTGCTTTTTTTGGGGGAGGTGGTTCTGCCATAAAGCAGTTTTGGGGAGCATCTGTGTGCACAATGTGCCCTGAACCCCAGCCCCACTTCTCCCCTGTGAATTCCTCTGGGGGTAAATCCCAGTGACACCACAAAAAACCAAACCCTCAGGTCCTTGAAAGCCAAAAGTCATCCTGGAGCTCACGAGGTGTGATTTTGGCCTGCTCACATTTTTCATTTGTGCTCGGTTTTTCAGCATCCCTTCGTCAGCAAGGTCACCAGCAACAGGGCCCTGCGGGAGCTGGTGGCCGAGGCCAAGGCTGAGGTGATGGAGGAGATCGAGGAGAGTCGGGATGAAGCAGAGGAGGATGATTCCTTGGATTCTGCCTCGGTGAGCAGCTTCACCGCTGTGGCTGTGCTGGGGAGAAAGAACCTGGCAACTTTTCCAGACTCCAAAAACTCTTCTGGGACACAGCAGGTGGAGGGGGAAGTGGCTGCTTGGCAGGGAGGGGCTGGATTTTGGGTGTCTGCCGAGGGCAGAGTGGTGCTGGGGGGTGGCCCAGTGCCCAGTCACAGGAGGGGCTCACAGAAAGTGGTTAAAAAACAAAAGGAGAAGGGTAAAAAAGAAAATAAGCCCTGATGTAGGCTGGAGAAGCTGGAGAGGAAGAAAAGCAGCACATGGAGGGACCACCAGCCTGAGGAGGGAGCTGGGCAGATCTGGCTCGTTGAAGGGGACATCTCAGAGCTTCTGGGGGTCACATCTCGACCTCCCTCCTCTGTCACAGAGGGAAGTGGCTCATCCGTAGTGGAGTTATCCATGAGAAAATGAGTTTGGTGTGCAAAATCATCTGCTTCTTAAGGACGTGCAGGTTCTGGGGCTTTTTCATCATTCCCCTGCCTCCCACCCAGGATCCGTAGTCCTTGGGGCCACAAACCTGGGGAAAGGTGGAAACACCCCAGAGCAGATGTCCTAAAAGGGAAATCCCCTCCCACTGAGTGTTTGGTTCAGGGTGACCTTGCTCTGAAGGAAGGGCCTTGTAGCCCGTGCAGTTGTGTTGAGTGGTGGTGCCAAACCCAACATCTGCCCTCCCCTGTCTTTGCAGCCCCCTGGGAATCACAAGCGGGACCCCTCCGAGGTGAGCCAGCTGAGCTTTGATGGGGAGAAACCTCCGGACTTGCCCAAAGCTGGGAACGGCTCCGTGGGGACCGGCAAGGACCCCACAGAGGCCCAGAGCCACAAAGTCTCAGATAAAAGGATGAGCAGTGACAATGACAAACTGGAGAGCAACCACTCCTCGAAACCCAGCTCGGCCTCCTCGGGCACCCAGGACAAGCCGGACATCATCCTGCAGCCAGGACATTTGGGTAACTCAACGGAGGGGAACAAGGAGCCAAGGCTGGGCAAAGAGGAGAGGAAGAGCCTTGAGGAGAGGAAGAGCCTTGAGGAGAGGAAGAGCCTTGAGGAGAGGAGGAGCATTGGGGAGAGGAAGAGCATCGGGGAGAGGAAGAGCATCGTGGAGCGACCAGAGAGTGTTCTCCTGGAGAACTTGAGCGAGGAGAAGCTGGCCAATGGCAGCCTGGAGCCCCTGGGGCCGTTCCCCAGCAGCCGCTCCAAAAGGGACTCGGATTCGGGCAGCACTTCAGCCTCCGAGAGCATGGACCTCACCATCTCCTTGTCTGCTGACCTGTCCCTCAACAGGGAGAGCGGCTCCATCTCCCTCAAGGTGAGAGTGGTGCCAGAGGGTGCTGCAGAACGTGGAGGAGGGAGGAACCCTTCCCTAGGGAAAGCTTTCCAGGGTTTGTTTTCCATGTTACCTGTCTCAGCCAGGTTCAGCTGTGCCAGGGGGACGTGTCCTCAAGTGAAGGAGAAGCTCTTGGTGGAGCTGCTGAAGGTTCATGTGTCCTCTTCTGTGCCAGGACACTGAAATCAGGGGAGGTCTGATGACTTGTGTCTATTTTGGGTGAAGTAACCACAGCACGAGCCCTGTCCTTGCTCTAGTGTGAAACCCCAAATGGGACTTCCTAAACTTTACCCATGGTCCATCACTCTGCTGCTCTTCCCTAGAACACTCGATCCCAGGGAAAAGTTCATCTGGGCTTGTGCTCTCAGTTTTCCCAGCCTGCCCCACATCTGGCCTGGTTTGTGTCAGCAGTGATTGCACAAAGACCTCCCAGGCTTCTTGGCTTTTGCCAGAGCTCCTGGAGGCTGGGGATGCTTGACCTGGAGCTGCCCAGGTCAGCAGGGCTTAGAGGAAGAGGCAAAATAACGGGAATGGTATTTGCTGAGCTCCAGGAGAAGAACTGCAGTGACTGGAGGGGGCAGAGGGATGTGTTGCACAAGATCTTTGTCACATTGCCTGCATGAGTGAGAACTTCCCAGCACAGAAACGTGCCTAAAAACCTTCCTTGGCAAAACTTTCCCCACCTCCTGCTGGGAGCTGGAGAACCAACATCCCCCAGAGGAGCCTGCAATCCCTAATGATTGGAAATGTGATGCTCTTGCACAGGAATTCCCCCTCCTCGTGACCTTTCCAGGACACCTGGTCTCCAGGAGGAGGAATACAATGCCACATGTAGACTTGCTCTCTGAGTTGGTCCTCTGGAAGGGGAAAGGAGTTTTTTGGGTTTTTTCAGGGAGTAATCCATTTTAGATCATGTGAGGAGGGGTCTTTGGGAGGTGGGTTGGGTTTCTTCAGTGTGGAAGTCCCGCTGCTCTGTGGTTTGGTAGCCAGGCTGGATCTCCAAATTCACTGATGCTTTGTGCTCCTTGTGGATTCCTTGTGCACGTTTCTCATGAACAATGGCATTAAAAGCGCTCTGAGGGCTCCAGCCCAGCTGTTGCAGCCCTGGGGAGCTGCTTCACGGGCTCCTCCTCTCCTTCCTGCCCACGCCAGGACTCCCAGATGCACAAGAAGACCCTGAAACGCACCCGCAAGTTCGTGGTGGACGGGGTGGAGGTGAGCGTCACCACCTCCAAGATCATCAGCGAGGATGAGAAGAAGGATGAAGAAATGAGGTTTCTCAGGCAAGTGGGGCACTGGGATGGAGGGAGGGCAGGGATTTCCTCTCTGTGAGCTAATTCAGGGGATACCTGAAGTCCTCTTGTCATCTGTCTTGGTCCCCTTGGACGGGAGAAGGAGGGATTCAGCTCAAGACGCAGCAGGACTGTGACCAGGGGAGCTTTGCTGTGTCTGGCCCTGTCCTTTGGGGATGGCTGAACGTGTCCCCAGGGCTGCAGATGCCTGGCTCAGTGGAAATTAGCTCAGAAATCTTCTCAAGATGTTCCTCTCCCTTTTGTTCTCGAATCTCCTCAGACTTCGTTAACAGAAAAGCCAAGGGAGTTGTAAACTCCTGGAGCATTATTTAATATTCATGGGTGTATCCTCCCTGCTTGATGACTCCTTTGCAGATCTTACAGCTTTTAAATCTCCTTGACTTGTTCTCAGAAAGAGAAGCTGCTGTTCCTAGCACTGAAATGAAAAGGCCCTTAAAATAATTAAAATACAAATTGTTTCATTTGATGCTCAATTCCAGGCTCCCTAGTGCTGCTCTTGGGGACTCCCTGAGAGGATAACTTGTCCTAAACACTTTGTGTCCCTGGGGCTGCCTTATTCCTCAGCCCAAATATCAGATTTATGTAAAAGCTCATTAGCAGAGCTCATTTACTGCTGAGCTGGATGAGAGGAGGGATGCAGTCTCATCAAAGATGGGTCAGAATTTGGGAGAATGGCCCTTTTTGCCACCCAGGTGTGGATAAGAATGGATACAGATTAAAGAGGCCAGGCCAGAGCAGTCCAGCTTGGGATTTGAGGCCCAGTGAGCACTAACCCAGCTGGCACAATGGCTATTTGGGCTGCTGGGGGACACCAGTGCCTGCAGAATCACCTCAGGAGCCTTGCCAGGGCTTGTTCGGGAAGCTGTGGATGCTAACTGGCCTTACCTGTAGAAGCTGGTGGTTTTCCAGCCATTCCCATAAAGCAGCATCCAGCTTCCTTCAGTGTCCCAGTGCCTGGAGCACGTCAGGATCCCCCTCCTTGCCTGTGCTCGGGGCAGGGTGCTGTGGGCTGGAGGTGCAGCTTCCACTCCCTGCTGAAATGCTCTGCTTGTGGATGTGACCATCTCTGCCCATCACATCCCAGCGGCCTGGCCTGACCCCGCGCTTCTCTGTCCCCTCTGCAGGCGCCAGGAGCTGCGGGAGCTGCGTCTCCTGCAGAAGGAGGAGCACAGGAACCAGGCCCAGCTGAACAGCAAACACCAGCTGCAGCTGGAGCAGATGCTGCGGCGCTTCGAGCAGGAGATGATGGTAGGAGGGCAGGGAAAAGCCCTGGGAATCAGCTGGGAATGCAGCTCCTCTGCAGGTGCCCCACACGGGGATGCTCTCTGGGTTGAAACAACCTTGGGCATCGCAGGAACCCCTTTGGGATTTGGAGCATGGATAGAGGTTTTGTGGGCATTAAGCACCCTGCAGCTTGGGAAGCACTGACAGCCTTTGCCAGTTGTTCTGGACTTTCTCTCTTTAATGATCTTTTATGTCTGTTCATGGTTAGTGTGAGAAACAGTTTATAGTGCTGTTGAAATTCACAGGAAAAAAAAACCCAACCCAATCTTTATATAAGAAAGCAGCATGACCTGAGTGTGACAGCAGGAAATCTGGCAAGGCTTTGAGTGTAAATTGAATAAACTGGGCTCACACACTTGGTCCCTTCTTCTGAAATAAAATAATATTGCAGTTAATCACAGAATGGTTTGGGTTGGAAGGGACCTTAAAGGTCTTCTCCTTCCATGGCACTGCTGGAGCACTTTGTGAGGTGCTGGTTGGAATTTTCCCTCCTCTGTAAAGAGATTTAATCCAAGCAGGAACAATCCCCTACCCCTTTTTTTTTTATTTTTCACTTTTCTTTTTAACCTTTTGGAAGCGGAGAGGAGGCTGAGGCTGTTCCCTTGGTTCCTCTCCCGGGCAGGCAAAGAAGAAGTTCTATGACACGGAGCTGGAGAACCTGGAGAGGCAGCAGAAGCAGCAGATCGAGAGGATGGAGCAGGATCATTCCCTGCGCCGGCGCGAGGAGGCCAAGCGCATCCGTCTGGAGCAGGAGCGCGACCACGCCCGCTTCCTGGAGCAGCTCAAGATGATGAAGAAGGAGGTAAAAATGGGGATGGGAGGGAGGGAAGCGGCTTTCCTGCACCTCTTTCTTCCTGGGGAGCTTCAGCATTTCTCATGGTAGAGCTGGAGGGGAGAGCAGTTGGTGTTTCATGAGGATACACCTGGTTTGGGGTGATTCCTGAGGTGTTTGGGGTGATTCCTCGGGTGTTTTAGTGATTCCTGATGTATTTTGGGTGTTTCCTGAGGTGTTTGGGGTGATTCCTCAGGTGTTTGGGGTGTTTCCTGAGGTGTTTTGGGTGACTCCTGAGGTGTTTTGAGTGATTCCTGAGGTGTTTTGGGTGATTCCTGATGTGTTTTTTGTGATTCCTGATGTATTTTGGGTGATTCCTGCTGTATTTGGGGTGATTCCTGATGTATTTGGGGTGATTCCTGAGGTGTTTTGGGTGTTTCTTGAGGTGTTTGGGTGATTCCTGTGGCCCTTCCAGGTGAGGGAAGGGCCACAGGAATCACAGGAAGGCTGAGCTGTTCAGTGACTCGAGGTGGGGTTGTTCCTGGCCTCAAGTGACCCTCAGAGAAATTTAATTTCCTCCCCCCAGGTCAAGAACGAGGTTGAGAAGCTGCCACGGCAACAGCGCAAGGGGAACCTGAAGGCGAAGATGGACGACTTCACCCAGAAAAAACAAACCATGGTGAGGCTCAGGGAAGATCCCCCCAGTTCCAGGGTTGGGAAATGTGCAGTAGAATAAATCATCCTTCCTGCTGGAGAGACAGGCTCTGAAACACCAGCAGCTCCTTCCCAAGCTGCAGCAGAAGGAGGGCTGATGGTGGCACTGCTGGGTTTTTTAACAGGAACAGGAGTTTTTGGCCAAGCAGAAGGAGGACCTGGAGCAGGCCATGAAGAACATCACAGCCCAGAACAAAAGAGAGATCTGCGACAAGGAGCGCGAGTGCCTCAACAAGAAGCAGCAGCTGATGAGAGGTGGGTGGCAAAGGCTGTGAGGGAGGGGAAGGAGTGCTGTAACCAAGGGTTTATCCAGCCCTGGCTCTTCCCACACAGCAGATGCTGTGACAGAGTTGCAAGCTGGCAGGATGGGATGTGGAAAAAAACCAGCCTTGCCAGGTCCTGTCTAAATGTTTAACAATAATAATACTTAGTGCTTTAATCTTCAAAGTGCTTTACAAATATGAACCAATTAGGCTTCATAATTGCAAGAAATCAGGCTCCAACATGGTTTGCAACCGATTTCTCTTGGAAAACAGGAGGTGAATGATCACCCCCAACATCTGCTGCCCTGTTTGTGTGCAGAGGTGGCTTGGGACACTGTGTGTGACCAGGATGAGAGGCCAGGGTGGGTGATCTGCTCCTTCTCCTCCCCACAGACCGGGAAGCTTGCATCTGGGACCTGGAAGAGCGGCAGCAGCAGGAGAAGCACCAGCTCGTCAAGCAGCAGCTGAAGGACCAGTATTTCCTCCAGAGGCACGAGCTGCTCCGGAAGCATGAGAAGGTGAAGGCTTTGCACCTTCCCACACTGCTGTGGGTCAGGAAAGGGTCCTGGGTGTTTCTCTGCCAGGCTGAAAAGGGGGAAATCACCCAGATTGTGGTTCAATCCCTAAATGAGCCATTCACTTAAGAGCTGGACCCAATGATGGTCCAGTTCCAAGTCAGAATATTCTGTAATTCTATGAATTTTTTAATTCTGAGGGTAAGGTGGGAGTTAAAGGGCTTGGTCATTATTAGTGGGAAAGGACCAGAAAAAAGCTGGTGTGTCGAGAAGGCAATAAAGCCTTCTTGCCTGGGACATGTGCTCTGTGGTGCATGAATTTAATGTGTGAGAAGTTGGGAATTTTGAGGGACTTTTCTGGAAATCTGCCCCTGCAGATTTAGCAGGTTGATTTAGCAGGTTGATTTAGCAGGTTGATTTAGCAGGTTGATTTAGCAGGTTGATTCCCAGAGCAGGGCATGTGAAGACTATTTCCAGCCCCTTCTCCTCTGCTTTCCCAGCACGTTCAATCCGTGCCATCCCCTCTTGTCCCTTTGTGAGTGCCACCAGCCGCTCCCACGCTACCCCCAATTCTGCCCTCCAGCTGTCTGTGTTCTCCTCAGGCCTCTGGGGAGGGGTCCCTGCTCCTCTGAGCCCTGTGTGTCTGCAGGAAAGGGAGCAGATGCAGCGCTACAACCAGCGCATGCTGGAGCAGCTGAAGGTCCGGCAGCAGCAGGAGAGGGCCCGGCTGCCCAAAATCCAGCGCAGCGAGGGCAAGACGCGCATGGCCATGTACAAGAAGAGCCTCCACATCCACTCCAGCGGCAGCGCCGCCGAGCAGAGGGAAAAGATCAAACAGGTCAGGGCCTGAAAAGGCACCAGGAGTTTGAGGCTTGGTTGGGAGGAGAAGGGGGTTTGGGGAAATGCAGCTGTTTCCAGATTTTAACTTGCTGCTGGGTTAGAGGGCTCTGTTTTGTGGCATCACGGGTGGTTTTGGGTGCTGTCTCCATTGTGACTTGTATTGGGAAGCATCCTCAGGGTTTCTCCTTCTTTCCTGTGTGATAATGGAAGCTGGGCTGGTCTCTCAGCCAGCCCCAGAGACCAGAGCAATGCTGCCTACACGAGCACCTGCTTTTCTCTCCGCCAGTTTGCTCTGCAGGAGGAGAAGAGGCAGAAAGCAGAGCGGCTGCACCAGCAGCAGAAGCATGAGTCGCAGATGAAGGACATGCAGGCCCAGTGTGAGAGCAACACCAACGAGCTCCAGCATCTCCAGGTACTTGTCCCTTATGGCTTGGTCTCCCAGAGCTGCCTGTGCAGGTCTCAGTCTCTGGAGAAGTGGCTGCAGAGGACTGTCAGGAGTTGATGTCCCCTTGCTCTTGCCTTGAGAGGTTTTTGTTGCCGTGTCTAAACGTGGAGCTCAGAGCTCTGAGTGTCTCTGAGCAGGGCAAACCCTGTTTGACCTGCTTGATGAGTGTTGTGTTTGGTGATGTGCTTTTAGAATGAGAAGTGTCACCTCCTGATAGAGCACGAAACCCAGAAGCTGAAGTCTCTGGATGAGAACCACAACCAGCACATGAAGGAGTGGCGGGAAAAGCTGAGACCACGGAAGAAGGTGGGGTGTGAGCAGGGTGTCCTGGACAGTGCCCATAGCCCCAGAACAATCTCAAACTCAGCTCTTGTGTTGTTCTCTTTGCCCAAGGCCCTGGAGGATGAGCTGAACCAGAAGAAGCGTGAGCAGGAGATGTTCTTCAAGCTGAGCGAGGAGGCCGATGGACAGATGCCAGTGTCCCCGACCAAACACGCCAAGTTCGTTCCCTTCAGCTCCTCAGAGAGTTTGTAACACCTGGCAGGCCACCAGCTGGTACTGGCCATGTCCTCCTGGGCTGCAGGGGGCAGCTTGGACTTGGAAAGCCCTCTCAGCAGCCCCTCCTCACCACAGCACCCTCGCTCTGCCTGGGATAAACGTGGCCTCTGCGCTGAGGGATGCTGACTGGAACTTGGGGTGGCTTTCCCAGGAGCTCCAGGCTGGGAATTGGGGCAGGACCCTCTCTGGATTGTACTTGCACTGTTGGCTGGATGCTTCCTGGGTGAGCCTGGTGCTCACTAGGTTTGTCAGCTCAGGCTGGAGCAGGGACCACTCTGATCAGGAGAGGCAGCCACTCAGGGCAGGGCTGTCACCTCCCTCTCCACCGTGGCTGCTCCTGTCCCAGTCCTCTGTAAAGGCCTGGCCTGGGCCAGAGCAGCTTTGGCATTGTCTTAAACTCACCTTGGCCTTAGACTTACTCCTCTCCACTGTGGTGTTTTTTTTGCCACAGAGACACAGAGATTTGGGGGGTTTTTGCCTAGGGAGGGCTGGGTTTTTTCTTTCCTCCTCCTCCCCACACAGACTGTGCAGAAAGGGGCTGGATGTCCTCCCAAAGATGCTTCTGCTCTTCCTTTGCTGTGGCCACTGGCAGCACAGCCCTGCTGGCACTGAGCTAACCCTCTGCTATCAGGGGCTGCGTTCTGGGGTGATTAAACTGCCCAGCTTTGGTTCTTGAAGAAGTGGAAGTGCAGAGGGAGAGGTTGGGGCCAGTGCTCAGTCCTGCAGTGACACAGGTGAGGTGTCTGTCACTGTCACCTGCCTTTGGGCTGAAGGGTGTCACTGCCAGAGCTCTCATCATCATCACACAGGTGCTTGAGGCTGCTTTTTAAGTCCTTTCTGCGTGGGGCCATGTGGGTGAGCCAGCCTGGCCAGCGAGTTATGGCTGCAGAGCATTGTTAGGGAGGAGCAAAGTGGAACAAGGGAAATGCAAAGGGGGCTTGTTGCTCCCAGCACCTCCTTTCCCACTGATGTCCCATCTCCTTGTGATGTGCCACAGCTTTTGGGATGGTTCTCCTGGCTGGGAGTCGTGGGCAGAGGGGCAGAGCAGGTCCTCTGTCCTTTCTGTCCCCTGCACAAGGCAGGGCTTGGCTGAGCTGCTGCGTGGGACTGGGAGCACAGAGCTGGGGAGGGGGTCAGGGACCTCACTGGCAGCACCTTCTTCTCTACACAACCCAAAGGTGTAAGGCAGCACTTACGTCTTTCTCTGGACAACATTGTTTGTTTTAGACCTGATTCTTTAGCAAGAAAAAATATTTCTGCTTTAAAAAAAAATAAATATATATATATATATATATATGAGAAACAAGTTGTTATTTTCAAGCCCCCTCTGTTGATTTACTGGCATTTCAGGGAAAGGTGGTATGTGATGTGCCTCACTTCTATATATATATATATATATGAGAAACAAGTTGTTATTTTCAAGCCCCCTCTGTTGATTTACTGGCATTTCAGGGAAAGGTGGTATGTGATGTGCCTCACTTCCAGGTACTGGGCTGAAGCAGACAGCCCCCAGATCTTGAATTCTGTGTCTGGGGAGTGCATTTCCTACTCTTTTAGAGCTCCTAATCCATATTTATAAGCTTCCTGCAAGCTAGCAAGACTCTTTGGGCCATTCCAGGTTACCTCTGGTTTCACAGCAGTGCTGTCTCTGTTAATAAACATAGGAAGGGTTCCTGCCCCATCTCCAGAAGTGTGGATTGTGCCTTTCAGATGTGGTAACACCAGGCTGGGAACTGCTGTAAGGTTAATGAATGCAGAGGGATGTTCCTAAATGGGACAAGGGGGCTGCTTGGAGACTTTCAATGACGTTAGGAGTGTGTTACAGCAGCCCCAGTGGTTCTGGTGCTGGCTCTGGTGCTGGCTCTGGTGCTGGTTCTGGTGCTGGCTCTGGTGCTGGCTCTGGTGCTGGCTCTGGTGCTAGCTCTGGTGCTGCTGGGGTCAGGCTGGAGCTGTTGTGTGCGAGGGCTGTGTCACAGAGCCCAGTGCCTGTCCTGCAGCACGCCGTCACCTCCTTCAGCTGAAGGGCATTGCTGCCTTCACCAGCCCAGGGAGCACCATCCCTCTCTGGACATCCTGCAGCCACCAGCAAAGATTATTTCTGGGGGTTCTCACAGCTGATGCAATGCCCCTGTGGTAAATCAGTTATCCCTTCCTCCAGCCCAGCTGAGTTTCAGCTTGGAGAGAGCAGCACAGAGGTAGGAATGGTTCTGTCCACTCATTTTCGTGTTTTGTGTTCTCTCCCTGGGTGTGCCAGGCTCCAGCACCGTGTCCCTTGCCTGGGAGGGGGGCACATCATCTGACTGTCATGTTTACAGCGTGGGTATCATCTTCCCTCCTTTCAAAAGAGGTTTTTTTTTGTTGTTCCCTGTTCAGAAGGAACCACAATTAAACCCAGCTTGCTTTTCAGGGGGGGATGGGACACAATTTTAAAAATGTGGCTTTGAATATAAAGGGTTTTTAAAATATTTTGTAAAATATCTTCAGTGGGGCCACCACCATGATGTAAAGACCTCTCCAATAAAGTTAACAGACTGAGAAACCTGGGCATGGTCTGATTTTGTGTCTGGTTGCCAGCTGTGACCTCACTTCAGCTTTGCTTCTGCTCTGGGTTTTACTGACTTAGAAAAACTTCTGGCATTTGAACTTTGCAAGGCTGAACCTCCAGTTCTTTAAAACCGAGCTGGAGCCTCTCCCTCTGCTCAGGGGCAGGGACATCTTTGCCACCGAGCTGAAATTCCGCTGGAGCTGAAGCGAAGCAGCCGTTCACGGGATGACTCCAGTGTTCAGATGGTGCTGGGCTGACCCTGCTTGGTGAGGAGTGAGTATTGCACCCTGAGAGCTGAGCATTTCTGCACAGATCGTTCTTCCTTTTTTAATTAGCTGGCCTGGCTTGAACGGGAATCTCCGACAAAGGCTTCAGTTCCCTTGTTTTGGTGGCACAAGGAGCACCTAGGGATGCCTCCCTGTCTCTTCCCATGCTCTTCTCTGCTCAGGAGGAGAAAAAAACTCCTGTTTAACCCTGTGGGTGCAGGGGGAAATGTGTGCCTCCTCCCCTGGGCTGCTCAGAAAGGCTCCCAGCACAGAACCCAAACGCCCTTTGTTAGAACTTTTCCCCTGCTGCTTTCATTGATTTCTGCCAAGGACACGGCACATTAAATTAGGGCAGCTTTGACACGAGCCCATGCAGCTGCTGTGGGTTTACCCTCTGTTTTGGAAGGTTGTGCCAGGAGCTGCCAGTTTAACCTTGGATTTCGTGCAGGAACCGACCTTGGTGGCAGTGTCCACCGTGCAGAACGTGAGCTCACTGAGACGCTGGAAAGGAGATGCAATTGGGAGTGGAAGGTGTTGCTGGTGAGGTTTTAAATGAGCAGAGAGTGAGGATGAGCAAAGCCTGAGGGTTCCTGTCTCCTTGCTCCACAAGGTAGTGAGGAATGGAGTAGCTGAGGACACGTAATTAATCATTTTGTTTATGTATAGCAGGACTGCACTGTCTCCTGGGACTCCCTGCTCTCAGTGTATCCCAGGGAAGCAGGAGATCTCCTGGGAATATTTAACTTCATCTGCATGTCCTTGGCACTGCCTGAGGGGAGATTCAACCATGAGGATTTAACATGTATTTATAAGTACTGTATATTCCAGAAATAACTGTTAACTACCATTTCATCCGGGTGCTATGCTGGAAACAGAGCGAAAGTAAAAATATTTCTTAATTTTTAAGAACAGAGCTGACAGTCCTGGGAAGTTCCTGGAGCTGCAGCATTCCCTGTGGTTCAGGTCCTGTCACATCTGGGCTCCAAACTCCTCTGGGCTGCCCAAGGGCTTTTGCAGTTGCTGATGATGGAACTCTCTGGGGGAAGAAAAGCAGGGCAGGGAGAGTCTTGGGGCTTGTGCCTGAGAGTGTTTCCCTCCCCCGGCTGCATCTGTGCTGCCTTTGTCTCTGCAGGAGTCCTTGAGAGCCCTCTGCACCCTCTGAAGCCAAATGCTGCTGCGTGCTCCTGCTGCAGTGGTTTCTTCTCCAAACGCCAAGCTCCCCGTGCCCTGAGCAAGCCGAGTTCTCTGGAGGTGTTTGCCCTGCCCCGTTGGTGTTTGTTGTCCCTCTCCTGGCTGGGATGGGGCTGGATTTCAGGGACACGCTGCCCTGGCAGCCCATCCTGGATGCTCTGGAGCCGATTTCCAGGCTGGCAGGAGCTGAGTGTTCGCTGCTCTTCCTCTCGCTCACTAGATGGCACAAGACTGGAGATCCTGGAGGGCTCTCTGGCTCTTTTCCCTGGATTTGGCACTCTCTGTGGCACCCCTGCCATCAGATCTCTGCTTCTCCTCGGGCTTTCAGCACTTTTCCAGCGTTGTCCCCAGGAGTTTCCCAGGGCTCCCCCAAATGAGGGCTGAGCATCCCCTGCGTGGGTTCTGCTCTCCCTGGGCAGGATGGGCACTGCTGCCAGCCTGGCTGGGATGGTGCCACCCAAACTCTGCAATTCAGGGGTCACAGTGCCACCCAAACCCTGCAATTCAGGGGTCACAGTGTCACCCAAACCCTGCAATTCAGGGGTCACAGTGCCACCCAAACCCTGCAATTCAGGGGTCACAGTGCCACCCAAACCCTGCAATTCAGGGGTCACAGTGCCACCCAAACCCTGCAATTCAGGGGTCACAGTGCCACCCAAACCCTGCAATTCAGGGGTCACAGTGCCACCCAAACCCTGCAATTCAGGGGTCTCAGCAGTGGAAAATCACTCCTAGTGGCAGCTGAGAATCAGAGAGATCCAGCCCTGGTGCAGTGGGAAATTTCAGCTGGGCTGGGCTCCAGCTGCAGGGCTTTGTCCTCTGTGGGGGTGGGAGCACCATGTTTGACTGATTTTTGTGAGGTGGCTGAGGGAAGATGGATTGTCCTGTACCCAGGGGGGACCAGGACATTCAGGCACTTGGCACAATCTCCCAGTTCTAAAACTGAAGAGTGAGCAGCAGCAGCGGACTCTCCGTGCCAGGAGCACTGCAGACAGCGTTCCCTCTGCAGTCAGGGCTGCTGGTGGGGCACTGCTTTCCCATTCCACTCCCTCCCTGACGCCAGGCAGACCTCAGGGACTGCCCAGCTGTGCCCAAACAGCTGGAGCCCACTTGCAGCTGTGCAGAAACCCACTTGTCCACCTGAGCTGAGGGATGGTTTTCCAGAACTCGTTTTCCCTCTTGTTTTAAATTGCTCAGCTAATCCTGACAGACACGAGGGAGAGTGCACAAGGCTGACTCTTGTGTAAGTCGTGACCTCTCTTGTGTAGTTATTTTACCGTAGTTATTTTATTTGACTTGGCTTCATGAAGCTTCAGCCTCTGGTTAGGGCAGCAGGGGATGAATGTTTATCCTGAAACTCCCCTCAGCGGCATCTGCACCACCCAACCTTTCTGCCACTTCTCTGCTGTCCTGCAGCAGCATCCCCAGAGCTGTGGGCTGAGCACAGCACTCCCAGGTCACTCACAAACCCCTCATTTCAGCTCCCTTACAAATCCTTGGCAGATTCCTTGATAAATGACCAAGGCCCAGCAGAGCCCAAGGCAGGCTCTGCCTCTCCACAGCGCCTTCCCAGCATTTCTCCCCAGAGAGGTGATCTGGTCAGCATGCAAAGCCACTCTCCACTCCTCTCAACAGCCCTCATTAGACTTGATAATTAAACACAGGAGCCATTTTGCAGCCTTGAGCTGTGCTTCTCTCCAAGCCCTGCTCATTCCTGGGTGCTCATTAGCTGTGAGGCTGCAGCCAGTGCCTGGTGCTGCTGGGGCCCAGGAGCGCTGGGATCCCTTCAGCAGGGCAGGGGGGAAGACAGTGCTGATGCTAAAGTGTTTCTCCACCTTAATTCTTCTTTTCAGCCTGTGAAGAGCAGAAATTGTTTCATTTCTCTTCATCAGCTTTCTCTGTTGCTCCACATCTCAGTGTACACTCCCTCTCTTCCCAGCTGCTTTGGGTGTTTTCCTCACCATCCTCTGGAGGATCTGTGCATCTTTCAGGGCTTTTAAACTAATAAAACTTCCCCTGCTCCAGCCTGGACACTCCACACATCAGGAGCTGCAGTTCCAGATGTTGGTGCTACCCCAGGCTCTTCATGAGCAGGTCCAGCATCCCACATGGATGTCACAATGTCAGAAGGAAGGGAGGATTCCACAGCTCACCTCCACGTCCTCCTGCCTTCAAAACACATCTGACTGAGGAGCAATGCCTGGGGCAGGAGTGGGGGTGACGTGCAGCTGCTCCAGCAGTAACCAGGGAGGTCACCAGTGGCCTGATGTCCCCTTCGGACAGCCCAGCAAGCCTTCTGCAGCCACCTCTGCAGGGCCACCGTGCTCTGGGGCTTTGCTGAGGGGGAGGAGGATGAAGATGAGTCCTTGGGGAGGGGCAATAAAGTGCTGGCAAGCTGCCTGCACCTCCATTAATCCTCTGGGGTGGCTGTAGCAAAGTTAATAGTATTTAAAAGAGCCACATTTAAGGAGCCGCTAAGGAGTGAGATGAGTTGTTTATGATTAAATTAAATTCATATGAAAACTAATGACCTGCCAGTGTAAGCCTTGAGTAACTTTATAATGTAATTAAAAGCCCAACGGGGGAGAGAGCTGTGGTTATGCCACGTGTTGAGGAGCTGCTGGGAAGACGGAGGCCACAGGTAAGTGCTGCTGCGGAGAAGTGCCTGGGCAGTGCCCTGGCTGCTGTGTTGGCACACCTGGGCACAGCTGGGCACAGCTGGGCACACAGTGTGGCACGAGTGGGGCTGCAGGGGGACAGGTGGGTGCAGTGGGTCAGCTCCTGGCTCACAGGGATGGAATCACGGACTGGTTCGGGTTGGAAGGGACCTTAAAGATCGTCTCATTCCATGGGTAGGGACACCTGCCACTGTCCCGGGTTGCTCCCAGCCCTGTCCAGCTTGGCCTCGGAGGCTTCCAGGGATGGAACTTCCCCGGACGACCTGTGCCAGGGTCTCACCACGCCCACAGTGAATTCCTTCCTGATATCTAATCTCAACCTACTCCCAGTTTGGAGCCATTCCCCCTCGTCCTGTCACTACACGCCCTTGTAGTCTCTCCCCGCAGGTATGCGGCTTGTCCCGGGCAAGGCATCTCTGCTGCCCTGAGCAGCACAGACCTTTCCCTGCTCATTCCCAGCCTCCTGCAGGGCTGTGGCTGCCGGCGGCCACCCCACAGGGGCTGGAGCGATGGGGCAAGAGCGGGGCGCACGCCCA